>NW_006922280.1:375732-382386 GCF_000298275.1 Orycteropus afer afer | reverse complement strand
TTTCCAGAGATTGCAACAATAATATTTCCTGTCACACATACTCATCTACCATGTGACCTTACCCTTACTCTATCAAGAGGTAAGGTGTAGTTCTCTTCTTTCTCTAGACTATCTCTAGGTGCTTCACTTGTCACCAGTAAAATGTAGTATAAGTGTTATATGTCATTTCTTCCTTGTTTGCTTCAGCACTCACTTTTGGAATATGATATGCCATATAAGGAGGCCCTTCCTCTATACTGTGAAGAAGCCCAAGCTACATAGAGAGGCCACTTGTATGTACTCCAGTTGATAGTCTTAGTCTCCATGTTACCCCAGCCCAGGCACCAGATAGGTCAGTGAAGCAAAATTGGACCTCTTAACCTGTCCTTCTCCAACTGAGTAACACGGACAGCAAAAGAAACCTGTAGTTGAGCCCTGCCTGAATTCCTGACCCCAAATCCATGAGCATCCAGTGGAGTACCTAATTACAGAGTGATAGATTGACACAACACTCACTACTATGCCTAGCTACTATTCTTTAGACTCAAACCAAAACCAAACTCACTACCATTGAGTCAATTCTGATTTATAGAGACCCGCTTTGGGTTTCCAAGGCAGTCTTCATTCTGCAGAATGGCTAGAGGGTTTAAACCACCAACCTTCCGGTTAGCAGTGAAATACCTTAGGCGCTACACCAGCAGAGCTCCTTATTCTTTAGATCAGCATATATTAATTCTTTATTTCTCTCAATGAACCCATGACCCAGTGGCTTTTATTTTCCCCAGATTACAGATAAGAAAACTTAAGCACAGAGAATGAAAGAAACTTTTTTAAAGTGTCACTGTTGCTGGGTAGTACATTTGAAACCTGTGAGTCTGACTCTGGGGAAATGCCCTTACACTAGGCATTGCTGCTTCTTGGAAATGCATGTTGGCCTTTTGGGAAAGGAATGTTAGAGAGATTAAAATGATCAACCATTCCTTCTGGGATCAAACAACGGTCCAGTGGATGAATGCATCAGAATTACTCCCTCCTGACTGGTAAATGGAGCCTCTTGTCAGGGTAGAGATCTGGCTTTTCAAAGTCAGCATCTCATTTAGAAGCCCACATTGTGTTTCCAGATGCAGTTCTGAGCAATCCCTGAAGGCTATGCCAATGCTGAAGGGACCCACAGAGAGACCATGGAATATGAGGCACCCCAACCCATACTGTTGTTTGCACAGTGGTTTCAGAGTTACTGCTCAGGGACCCAGGGGATTATTTGAAGTTTCCTTTATTCTTTTGAATTCAGGAAAAGGAAATTTCTTACCTAGCATTTGAACTTATTCCAAACGGTAAGCTTCTTATTAGCATGCTTCTGAGAAGTGACACTTCATTAGAAGATCTGATAAAGATGGTGGTGTGGACTGCATTCCACTCCTGGTCAGGGGACCCAGCAGGGACTCAGAGAATGACAGGATTCTCATAGAGCCTGAGATCCATTCACCTCAGGTGCAATGGGACAATGGAACACAATGAGTCAAGGGGGCAATGTCTGTTTTGCATACAAGTTGCATCACATTTTATGCTTCAGGGGCAGCTTTCTTTATTTTTCCCTATTTAAGGAAGGGAAAATTAATACAAGTAGTCCCCAACTTATGATGGCGTTCCATTCCAACAAGTCCACTCTAAGTCTCTTCTGATGTAAGTTGAATATCTTTTTTTTTTTTTTTTTTAGTTTTCATTACCATTGCCTTTTATTATCAGTAAGGAGCTCTGGTTGTGCAGTGGTTAAAGTATTCAATGGTTTGAACCCCCAGCTGTTCTGTGAGATAATGATGCGGTAGTCTGTTTCTGTAAAGATTACATCCTTGGGAACCCATGGGGCAGTTCTATTCTGCCCTAAAAAGGGTCAGTGAGTTGGAATAGACTCGATGGCAGTGAGGTATTTTTTTTTTTTTTTTTAATCAGTATCTTTATAAATCTGATCTTTGCCTTTGGGGATTGCAAACATAAACTTGCAGATATATTTTAGTACATATATATTACTAACCAGGAGTTCTGGTAGCATAGTGCCTAAGGCACTTGACTGCTAACCAGAAGACTGGTGGTTGAAACTCACCAACCCCTCCTCAGAAGGAAGATGAGCCAATCTACTTCCATAGTGATACTGCCTCAGAAACCCAAGGAGGATCACTATGAGTCAGGTCTGACTCAACGGCACATGACAACAACAACATATTACTAACCATAATATGTACCCCCAAAAAAGGACAGTTCAAGTGAACTCCAATACATCATCAGTCAGGGACAACTTGATTATAGAAACATCATCTTTGAACCACAAATGCTTTTCCTGGTGAAGGGTGATAGTGTATGCCCCATTAGATGGCTCAGGATGTGTGATTGAGCTGGCATTTAAGGGAAATAAGAGGGCATTTTTCAATCCAAGGTTGCTCCTCCAACACCAGTTCAAGAATACACTTAAGAAAACAATCCAGATATGGCAGTTGGACACCCTGGGCTGTTTTCCAAAGGCAGAAAGGGTCTTTTTCTCATTTGAGATAAGAAGTTTTGGAGAAGGGTGTTTTATACCAGCAATTGGATGCAAGTAAGGAGGCCTGTGGGGATCGACTGGGAAGTCTGGTCCACCAGGTGCTTTGAGGATGACTGGCAGGACATAAATAACAAAACTAACTTAAACCTCTCTAATGGAATGGATATATTTTCTTTTATAGAAAGGAGGCTTGTGATGTGCAGCTATTGTCCCATGATGTGTCCCTATGCCACTAGGGTCTAAGGACACTGAGAATGTGGTGCCTGCCCACAGTGACTTTTGTGACTGTCCTATCTTCATTTCACTTGATTGCAGATGAATTCTGAGGCTGACTTCCTGATTCCCACTGGATCATCACGTGTTTGGAGTTAGCTAAGACTAGGAGTTCTTGTGGCAGGAAAGTTAATACAAAATGCCTGCCTCCTGAAGGAGCATTTGCCCACCCAAGGACCCATCCTGCAGCCAACCAGGAGGCAGGGAGAACCCAGGAATGAACCACATCCTGAGGCATGGCATGGATAACTTACAGCAACAGGGGAAACAACTCAGACCCAGCTCCTTACTAAATTAGTTACCTAAGAGGCAGGAGGTCGAGAACAGTGACCACAGGCCCCACAACTGCATACAGTACTTGCTTATGATGCTGACGGTCCATGGAGGCCAAGGTCTGCAGAACATACCATTGCTGTTGCACAGAACCACATGTTATCTAAACTCATGTTGAAAAAGGGACTGACTCACGCGTATGTCTCGAGTATAACTCAGTGAGATCCTGGGACTCTCTCTTCAATCATTAAAACAGTGCTTCCTGTGCCATCCATACACAAGGTGCTTTTTGAAGTGTTGGAGATAGAAGGGCAAATAGACACCCCAAGTCTCCTTGGAGCTCGTAGTCCAGTGGAGAATTGGACATTGCTACAATAATTGGCATGAATAGGTTCCCTAAAAGCTTGGTCAGAGGAGCATGACCTGTACTGGAGGCCAGGGAAGCCTTCCCTGGGGACTGAATACATGAACTGAGATTAGGAGATGTCCTGGGGGCAGGAGAGCACTGTAGGCTGAAGCTCTAGGCCCAGAAGAAGCAACCATTGAGGCTGGAGCTAACAAGTCAAAGACAGAGACAGCTCTCAAGGCTGGGGAGCCACTGAGTGAGTGTTTTAAGACAGGCGAGGGGCATATAGGTAAGGAGAACATGTGATGTATTTAAAAAAAAAAAAAATTCCCTGCCTCTTTCAAACTAGCCAGAATAGAGGGCAAGGGAGAGAATACTGTGGCTTACTGAAATATAAATGAAAAGAAGGAAAGTGTAGATTTGGGGGTTTTAAGAAAACTTACTGTCCTGATAGATCACTGGATAAGAGGGTAATGATAGTGGTTTAGAGGAGCAAAATAGCCACAAGGGACAATAACAAATTTGGTCTTTGACCCTGCATTTGAGGTTATATTTAAGATGCCCAAGTTGTGTATATGCATCTGGACTGGACTTATAAAACCAGTAGTTGACTAAATATAGGTGGTCCTTGAATGTAGGGCGTCAGTGAGATGGCCAAGGGTGACGTGGTAAAATAGGAATGCAATGGGCTTAGAACAAAGCCTTGTGCTGATTCTTCCAGTCCATGTACTGTAATTTCACTGTAATGTGTCTATATGTGAACTCAGTTTGATTTATTCTGTTCTAAGCTCAGTGACCCTTTTTATTCTGAAGACTCCTATCTGTAATCATTTGGACAATTCTTAGCCATTGACACTTTCGATATTGCCTCTCCCCTCTACTAGCTCCATCTTCTCTGTCTAGAATTCCTATTGATTGTATTTTCTCTTTTGTATATTCCATCACTGTATCTTTCTGTGTTTATTCTAGTTAATTCCCTTATATCTGTCTACCAGCATATGACTTCTTTCTTCAATTGTATCTAATATATACTGTTAAATTCATTACTTCAATTTGGATTTCAAACACTCTATACTTTTCATTTCTAAATATTCTAGCTGTGGATTTTCCAAGTCTGGATTTGTTTTTTATTAACATGGTTTCTTGTTCTTTTACTAAGGGTTTCTGTTCCTTCTTAATCATTTAAAGTACTTAAAAACAATTCATTTTTAATCTCTTTGAGATTGTTTTAGAACTTCTTAGTCATGAAGTTTTTATTGTGGTTTCATCTAGAGTTAAGGTATTTTTCCCCAACTGGAAATCCATGGGCTTTGAAACTGTCAATTTTCCTTAGATAGCATCTTTATGTTTTCTTGGGCCAATGTCCTGAATAAGGAGTCCTGCTGGTGCAGTGGTTAAATGCTCAGCTGCTAACTAAAAGGTCAATAGTTGCGACCTACAAGCCCCCTGGCAGGAGAAAGATGTGGCATCTGCTCTCATAAAGATTACAGCCTTGAAAACTGTATGAGACAGTTCTCTGTCCTGTAGGATCACTGTGAGTTGGAATTGAGTGAACAACAATGACCTTAAGATCCTGAATACATTTTTATTTTAGTTTCTCTGCTGAGCTTCTGCATGTAGATTTAGAGCCCACACTTGCAGTTAGCCTGGCCTTGAGCCTATTCCCTGTTTGTTCAAGCCTGGTTTTTGTAGCCCTCTTTCATAGAGAGAGGAGCGCTGGTGGCGTGGTGTCTAAGGCATTTGACTGCTAACCAGAAGGCTAGCTGTTCAAACCCACCACCCACTTCTCAGAAGGAAGTTTGGGCAATCTACTTCTGTAGTGATATTGCCTTGGAAACCCAAGGAGGGGTCTCTATGAGTAGGATCTGACTGGACGGCAGTGAGTTTGGTTTCTGTTTTCATAGAGAGGACACTTACTTGAATCTGTAATCTTTATGCATGAGACTTGTCCTGGCCAAAGCACGTGCTCTCTTCCCTCAAAGGCTTTAGAAGCCCAACCGTAGCCCAGACCTGTCTCTCAGCTTCATAGCTTCTGTGTCTTTGTGGTGGGTTGTTGTTGTTGTTATGTGCCGTCAAGTTGGACCCAACTCATAGCAACCCCTCCTTGGCTTTCCGAGGCAGTATCACTATGGAAGTAGATTGCCCCATCTTCCTTCCCAAGAGTGGCTGGTGGGTTTGAACCTCCAGCCTTCTGGTTAGCAGTCAAGTGCCTTAGGCACTACGCTACCAGGAGGGATACTCATATCAGCCCATCTGCAAAGACATACTGCCTTTCATTGATAAACACCAATGACAATATCAGACTTTCTTTAAAAAAGTCTGACTTTCTCAACTGCACTAGAAATAAGTGATTTATCAGTTTGTACTGTGTTCTTGCTGTATCCACATCTAGCTGTGTATCTCTAACATGGTCGTTCTCCTGCATTTGGGGGCCACCCAGTTCTGAGTGTCTAATCTGATGACAGCATAGCCAGATGAGGTAAATGGTTTGAGGCAGCCTCATTTTCATCTTTTTTTTTTTTTAACTTGAATTATAAAATATTTGCCTTATATATTCAACAAATCCTCCAAGTGAGAAAACAGTCCTGCTTTTCACTATAGTCACTGAGTCTCAGAATTCAAAAAGCTGACCTATCCAATAGGGGCCAAAGTCTTCCTTAGGATGCTGTTGTCAACTATGAGCATGGGCTGAGAATATTTTAATGACTTTTTATGATATGAAAACAAGCATTTATTTATCCCTTGAACCTATACTACATCTTATTCCTCTTCAAGTTTATATCTGACCACCAAAGCCAGTGAGCTCTGTGAGCTTGCTTCTATAACAACAATCATTCTCTATCTTTTTCCTTTCTATTCATATTTATATTTTCTTTTATTAGTGTTTCTTCAGCACTTTAACTCCCTTGCATTTGTTCCCATATATTTGCTTTTGAACTTAACTGCTTTGCTTCTCTGCAGAGAGGCATCCTTTAAACTTCTCTCTGTTAGCCAGGGCCATACCCTGATCTCACATTGGAAACCATGGCTACAGGCTGCACTAATCATAGATAAAGGCTACAGAAACCTCACAAGTGTCTCTCTTGGTCAAAAAGGTGATGAGGCAAGAGAATGTGGATTAATTGGTATAAACTTGCCCCACCAAGAGCCCATCTAAGTGTTGGGAAGTTGAAAACAGCCCTGCTACAGGAGTAGAAATCAGGAAGAGTGATTACACATGAACCAAGCTTATGACAAAATAAATTTA
>NW_006922280.1:365509-371812 GCF_000298275.1 Orycteropus afer afer | reverse complement strand
GTAAATTGTGGTCAATGTCATGAGACAGAGTGTATGTGAACTGCTGTATGGAAAGTGTATTTGCACTGTAAATTTTCACGCAAATCACAATTAAAAAAAAAAAAAAAAACCATGATTCCCTGGCTGAGGGCTATCTCTAGCCACAGAACAATACCATCCATGTCCAGAGGCAGGCTAGAAGCAAGTGAGGTTGGTGTTTATGCCCAGTAGTAAGCCCCAGCCAATGGTTATATACCCCAGAGTGTTCCCTGAGGGAAGAATTCTGAGACATTCTCTTCACACTCTTCCACATATCTCCAATGGAACTAAACCCCAGTTTCCCACAATGATCACCTGCTCCTTAACCCACCCTTTACTGGCTTCTTTGACTACCTAACTCCTCTCCCCTCTGGCACTTTTGGAATCACCTCCAAATAACTATTTACACTTGTATCCTTGTCTCAGTTTCCAAGGAATCCAGACTAAGGAAGAATATTAAGAACCAAAAAATAGATTTCCACTGTCTCATGGCAGATAGAACATTTGTATTATCTCAGCTCCTTCCTAAAAATTTCACTAGGATTACTATCAAAGAATAAAAACAGTGAAATCACAAAGGAAACAATACATGTGAAGTGACAGGAAACAACAACGTCAGCACATTTGGAAGAGTGTAAAGCAGATGGAAGAGTAGTAATTGCACAGTGCAGAGAAAGCTGAGTCCAAATGCCTTCAGGTGGAAATACCAGTGGAAACATCAGTTCATTCCATAATTCCCAGAAAGATCAGAGAAATGATGTTCCAAGTACCAAGCAAGATAGAAGACATAAACCAGAATACAGATAAGGTCGGGCAATCCTACTTCCATACAATCCTACTGCCTCGGAAATCCAAGGAGGGGTCGCTATGACTCGGGGCCGACTCGACGGCACATAACAACAACAACAACAATTAAATGCTTCAGTCCCCTCTCACACCCTCATGGCTTAGGCAGCAAACAATAGGAGACCAGATACATCTTTTCCAAAGAAATGTGATCAAAATGGCTCCAGACTTGACAACAACAAGCACAAAAGTGGATAGAAGTGAGAACACACTAAAACCACAGCATAATGAACAGTGCGACTCCAACCTCTCTGATGTCATGTTCCCAGAGCTTCAGCAACCAGCCTCATACCCTAACAGGCTGGAGGTTAAATTGGTATCTGGAGAAACTCGGTGTCCCCGGGGGGGGGGGGTTTCCACCAGGCTCTATCAAACCAGCAAATCTGGTCCAAAAGGGATTGAAGAAGAAGAAAAAAAAAAAAAGCAGCTTCTTGCTGCCTTGTCATTACTATAGGAATCTCACTAGTTGGTATATGCCCAGAGCCTTTACTTGGCCTTTTGGTGCTGGTAAATATTAAATAAGATCACTTGACACTTGAATAGCCTCCAGCCAGAAACAAAAGAGACTTGAACAAATGGTTGAAGGCAGAGAAGGAACTTGGATGGAGAGAAAATGTACAAAGTAGCAAATGGTCTTTCAAAAAAATCCATACAATTATTATAATAATAGGGAGTGTCTATGAGTAGGAATCAACTCGATGGCAGTGAGTTTGTTTTTCAGTTTTGCTCATCAAAAAAAAGTACAAGAATATCCATAGCAACACATTTATAATAATCTCAGACTATTCAAATGTCTATGCACAGAAGAATGGGCAAGTCGATTAAAAGTAGATTCATGCATCAGATCATCACTAGAGAATAAATGATCTATAATTTCACACAGCAGATGTGGATCTCCCAAGAAGAATGAAGGAACCAGATATGATGGCAGAGATGCTGAAGATCTGTTCATAGAAAGCTCCAAAACAGGGATTGTGATCCATGCTGTTGATCCAGTCTAACACTGGATAGTGGTTAGTCTATGTGACCAGAGTAGCTAAAGGGGGAGACGGAGACTTCTGGTGGTGAGTGTTCTGTTCTTCATCTGGATGGTGGTTCCACAGGTAGTGCCCTTTGTGAAATACAACTGCATGTGTATGAATTTTGCACTTTTCTCTATGTTATTGTTTTTGTTAGGTGCCATCAAATTGGTTCTGACTCATAGTGATCCTGTATACAATGAAACACTGCCAGACCTGTGCCATCCTGACAATCATTGCCATGCTTGAACCCATCATTGCAACTGCTGTGTCAGACCATCTCATTGATGATTTTCCCCTTTTTAGCTGACGCTCACTTTACCAAGCATGATATCCTTCTCCAGGGACTGGTTCCTTCTGACAACAAAGCAAAGTATGAGAGACAAAGTCTGGCTATTCTCATTTCTAAGGACTGTATTTCCTCGAAGAACAGATTTGTTTGTTTTATAAGTCCATGATTCATTCAACATTCTTTGCCAACACCACAATTCAAATGCATCAGTTCTACTGCAGTCTTCCTTATTCACTGTTCAGTTCTCACATGAATATGAGGCTGTTGAAAATACCATGGCTTGGGTCAGGTGCACCTTAGACTTCAAAGTGACATCTTTGACACTTTAAAGAGGTCTTTTGCAGTTGTTGTTGTTGTTGTTGTTTGCCGTCGAGTCAGCCTCTTTTGCAGTAGATTTGTCCAATGCAGTATATCATTTGATTTCTTGATTACTGCTTCCATGGGAGGGGAAGGCCTTCAACGAGATGAATTGACACGGTGGCTGCGACAATGGGCTGAAGTGTAGCAAGGATCATGGAGCTGGCACGGGATCGGGTGGTGTTTTGTTCTGCTGTGCATGGGGTCGCTGTGAGTTGGAAATGACTCGACAGCACCTAACAGCAACAACAGCTTCCATGAGTGTTGATTGTGGATTCAGTAAAAGGAAAACCTTGACAACCTCAATCTTTTCTACATTTATCATGATGTTACTTATTGGTCCAATTGTGAGGATTTTTGTTTTCCCTGTGTTGAAGTGTAATCCATACTGAAGGTTGTACTCTTTGATCTTCATCAGTAAGTGCTTCAAGTCTTCACTTTCAGCAAGCAATGTTGTGTCATCTGCAAATCACAGGTTGTTAATAAGTCTTCCTCCAATGCTGATGCTATGTTCTTTTTCATATAGTCCAGCTTCCCAGATGACTTGCTCAGCATATAGTTTGAATAAGTACACTGAAAGAGAGAACCCTGATGCATACTTTTCCTGATTTTACACCATGAAGTGTGCTTTTGTTCTGTTCAAATGACTGCTTCTTGATCAATGTACAGCTTCCTCATGAGCACAAATGAACTGCTTTGGAATCCCCATTCTTTACAATGTTATCCATAATTTGTTACAATCAACACAGTCGAATGCCTTTGCACAGTCAATAAAACACAAGTAAACATCTTTCTGATATTCTTTGATTTCAGCCAAGATCCATCTAACATCAACAATGATATCCCTTGTTCCACATTCTTTTCTGTATCTGGTCTGAATAAATTTTATAAAGAAAGAAAACACAAAGAAAGCCATTTGTAAGTTTATAGCCACTCATAGAAGTTCAGATTTGAGTAAAGGAGAGGACTTTCAACCCCTTTGATTTTATCTGTATTTCTGATTTAATAAGGGAACCTTTTATGACCACTGCTATTGCTTAACAACCTGTACTCTGAACGTCTGTAACACCTGGAAAAGAACAGAAGTGCTGAAGGTACTGGGGGCTGGAACTGAGTAAAGAGAGTAGAAAGAGCTAATTCTGCAATGGGAACTGCTGGCCACTGGGAATTGCTGGCCTGGGCAGGTGGGGACAAGCACTTAGGACACTAAGAGTCAGGACTGAGAGAAGGCAGCAAGAAAAGGAAAACTGATTGGCCAGATCACAAGAGCCCTTTGGCCTCCCCTGACCCTTCTCTTTGCTTTGGTCCTCATAAGCCCATTACTCTCACTTGGGTCATCCCCAGCCTTCCTATCAGTCTCCCACACCCCACCCCACCCATACAAATGAAACCTGTGTTGTGGGAAAAAAAGGGAACCTTTTCCCTGGATGGGCCTGAGTTGAGTGTGACAGGTCATTCCCTATGGGAGCACATCCCACAAGCTACTGTCTCTTGAGTCTCCCGTGCCTAGCACAAACCTGGCACAGTGGCAACTGTTCCAGTGATGTCTATGTTGTTGCAGGTGTGTTCTTTGTAACATGAGGCCACAGAAGGGGCTGCCCTTCATGATAGGGAACTGCCGGATCTCCTTAAGGATCCAGTTTTCCCTCAGAGTTCAGTGTTCTGGACCAATGAGGTGTAAACAAGTTCTGTGAAACGTCAGTGCACCCAAATAGTTCCCAGGCAGGCAGCCAGGAGGTCTGACTAGGCCTTGCCCTTGGGCCAGGGGCCACAGGCCGTCTCACAGGCTATATTTTATCTGATGCACTGGTGTTTGAGTTGGGTTTTAACCAAAATATAGTTGGTATATTTGGTTTCCTAACTGGTCTCCTTTCTGTCATTTAGAACTCTGGTGGTGTAGTGATTGAAGCATTGGGCTGCTAACCAAAAGGTCAGTGATTCAAACCCACCAGCCATTCTGTTGGATAAAGATGAGGCAATGTGCTTCCATAAAGACTTACAGCCTTGGAAACCCTATGTGTCAGTTCTGTTCTGTCATAGTGGTTTGCTATGACTCTGAATTGACTCAGTGGCAGTGTGTTGCTTTTGTTGTCTTTTCCCTGTTGGCATGTAACAACAGAAGACTTCTTACTTTTTTAAAATGACTGAAAACAAAATTGTTACTTAAAAGGGGAGAAAAGGAGATCATAAAAATGCATATGGAAGTAAATGTGTATAAAGAAAAAAAGTGCATGTGGTAAGCTAGGAGTCTGCAGCCTCTGAGAGCCTTTCTGCTTTCCAGGCTGATGCTGAGATGAGCTGGCTACCCCAATCAGTGTACAACTTTGCAACAGCCTCTTTCAGAGCACAGCTCTGAAAGACTTTTCCAGTGCATGGTCAGCACAAGGCAGTAATAAATAATGGAAATAACGTTTGCAGTAATGCAAAGAAATGTAATCCAGTTAGACAGATATTGGTACTAGAGGAAAATGGTCCATAAAATAACACAAGTGCTATAAATTTCCAGAGAAGTGGTCCAGGCAGTAGGTGTCTTGGCAACCTTCACAAATCTCAGGAGGCAGCTTTGGCCTGGAATTCCCTGCCAAGGTCTCACAGCTATGACTTGAACCCAGACTCTTCAACAGGAATGCAGTGAATTGGGCTGTGGGTAATATATGACTTGGAGCTTTTCCTCCTCATGAGTTCTTACACCCACCCCACAAAATAGTGATTGTAGGAAAACAAGGAAACACAGAGGGAGTCCTTACTTTCCAGAACCTAAAGCCATACTGGATGGTCTTCATTTTCAGCCATGGGAAATGAAGATTTTGGCAAAAGTGTCTCTGAAACTCAATCTGGAGCTAAGAGAAATGTTAGAGTTCAGGGCACCATACTTTTGGGCTATCTCCAGGCTATCTCAAGGAGGCACTCACATAGCAGACGAATGGAACTCAATGTGGAGGGCCTGTGGCCACATGGTGAGAGCCCTGCTCCCTGGTGCACCACCCCACCCCCACATCTGCTGTGAGATCATTTTCAGCATTCCAGAGATAGTTCATTCCAGCCCAGGAGATACAGATAAGCTCATGTTATGGCTAGGGGATGTGCAAAGGCCTTCCCAAGTTCCCTACAAATTCTGAGGGGCTTTTTATCCTCAAAGGTCACCCCATTTTCCTGCACCCTGATGCTATTTCTCTTCACCTTGGTGTTTACCAAGGCTGGCCAAAGTTCCTTTCTTGGATTCATTGAAAATAAAATATATCCATGTTAGGTAGATGTGTAGAGCCCATTTTCTAGGAAAGGCACCTCAGTATAGTCAGGAAAACACCATCAGCTTCCATTTTAGGCATTGTCAAATCCTGTGGTCCATCCATCATGTGCGTTTTTCTGCTGTGCTTTTCCTCCCTGTAGACATTATTTATGCTTTATCCTGGGGCTGTGCTGTGCTATATGGTGGCCACTGGCTGTACATGACAATGTAAGCTAAGTAAATTAAAACTAAAGAAAATTAAAATTCAGTTCCTCAGTTGCACAAGCCCCATTCAAATGTTCAGTAACCACACATGGCTTGTGACTATCGTACTAGATAGAGTATATATAAACTTGGACATCTTCACAGAAAGTTCTGCAAAGTACTACATGCACACTGCCCTCTCCAGCTTCTAGCCAAGTTCTTAGCTCTTCTTAGCCTTCTTTCCTTATCACCTGATGTCTTAGGATGAGTTATCTAGAGAAACAAAACCAGTGAAACTTTATATATATATATATATAGAGAGAGAGAGAGAGAGAGAG
>NW_006922280.1:364152-365409 GCF_000298275.1 Orycteropus afer afer | reverse complement strand
TATATATGACATTTAAAGCAATGGAAATTTAGTGCATGAATTACAAACCCCATAATGAGCTAACACTTCAGGGGCAAGACCTCTACTTCTGGGATGTTCTGGGTGAAAGGGGAAGGTTAGAAAAGTAGCTGGAAGAGAGGGATTTCCACCATAGTAGGTGGCCACAAATTCTATGACATACCTCCCATCTTTGTCTCTACATCTTGAATCTGGACTGACCCTAGTGACTTGCTTGTGACCAATAGAACAACAGAGTGATGTCCTGGATCTTCTGAGAATAGTAGTAAAAAGCTTTTTAACTTCCACATGGATGTCTTGGAATACTCAGAGCCCTGAGCTGCCATGCAAGATGTCCAGCTACCCAGTGATTACACTTTTGGACGGGCCAAGCATGATCCATCCCCACCAAGGTGCTAGACATGGGAGTAAAGCCACTTTGGACTCTCCCAACAAGCAGAATATTG
Source organism: Orycteropus afer afer (assembly GCF_000298275.1). NCBI lineage: Eukaryota > Metazoa > Chordata > Mammalia > Tubulidentata > Orycteropodidae > Orycteropus > Orycteropus afer. Next base: position 364,945 of record NW_006922280.1, on the reverse strand, counting down.
CAAAATTTTCCCAGCTCATTCCCTGCAGAGTGGAAGAATTACCCAGCTAGCTCGGTCTGACTTCCTGACCCATAAAGTCATGAGATATAGCACACTGGTTATTTCAAACCACTCAGTTTGTGGTCAGCAATAGACAATTAGAGCAGTCACCACTCCCACATAGAGAAGTCTTCATTGAAGAATTAAGCATAAACAGGGTAGCCCATCCTCAAATTGCATCTAGAAAGAGAGTTCTGGGATGGAAGGGACAAGGGGGGCTTCTCTGCTCACATAAGATGACTGGTGAGCCCAAAGAGGAACCTGATCTGTAGCCTGTGGTCCAAACTTCTTCTGCCTTGGACCCTCCTACATTTTGTTTTCAGTTCACTTTTATCCAAAGCTGCTTTGATGAGAAAACTCACAAAATACGGCTCTATCACTGCCTTATTTCCCTCTTATATCCTCCTACTTCGGACCCTCCCCATCACCATGGTAACCCCTAAATTAAGAAAGGGCATCAATTGAAGTCCCTAATGGTGTCTTATATGGGACTGGGCCCAGCTCTCTGTTCATGGTTGATTCTAACTCCAATAAATTTAGCAGTCTCCTTGGTAACTCCAAGTTATCCAATGTGATATTTCAATCAGCTTATTAGGATATGAGAAATAATAGAAATACCCTAAATCAGTTGTTTGAGACATGCGGAAGATGACACTTTTGACCCTCACAGTTCTTATTGCAAGAACCCATGATTCTCAGATCAACATCCAAAAATCAGTGGGATTCCTCTACACCAGCAAAGAGATTGCTGAAA
>NW_006922280.1:351244-363246 GCF_000298275.1 Orycteropus afer afer | reverse complement strand
TAGTGCCTAAGGCCTTTGACTGCTAACCAGAAGACTAGCAGTTCATACCCACCAGCTACTCATCGGAAGACAGATTGTGCAAGCTACTTGATATCAGCTTGGAAACCCAAGAAGGGGTCACTATGAGTTGAATCAACTCAATGAAGTGAGTTGTTTGTTTGTTTCATAGAGTGAGAGAGAGGAAAAAAATGGCTCATGCAGTTGTAGAGGCTGACAAATCCCAACTCTGTGAATCAAACATCAAGCTAGAGGATCTCCTGATTCATTCAGTGCACGGGCTCACAAACCAAGATCAGCAGGCAATATAGCAGGCTACTGGGTTCAGAGGCTGACAAATCCAAGATCAGGAGGTAAAATGGCAGATTGTTGGCTCACAGGCTGTGAAGGCAATAATCCCAAGATCAGCAGGCAATACAGCAGATTCAAACCCAGGAACTGGAAATGATGAGGCTGATGCAGGATCCAGATCAGCAGAAAGCCAGAGACCTTTCCCAAAACTTTTCCTTATGCATTATAAGCCAGCCTGGGTACAGAAGATGGCAGGTGTTTGTTGTGTGTGTGGAGTGCCCTGGGCACAGGCTGCTGTAACCCAGCTGGATGCAGTGGAAGACAGACGTTTGTATGCAGCACCCCAGAGACAGGCAGGTAAGCAAGCAAGGTGCTGGAGATCAGGAAATGAACAGAGCAGTTTGGAACAGCTAAAAGAGGCAAACTTATCTGTCAGTTTCTCCTGCTGTGGTGGCTTGAGTGTTGCTGTTAGGCTGGAGGCTATGCCACCAATATTTCAAATGCCAGCAGGGTTACCCATAGTGGACAGGTTTCGGTGGAGGTCCCAGACTAAGACAAACTCAGAAGAAGGCCAGTGAAAGCCTTAGGAATAGCAGTTAAACACTGATATATTACTGGAAACTTTATGCATAGCCTTGAAACATTGTCCAATATGGTGTTGGAAGATGAGGCCCTCAGGTCAAAAGGCACTCAAAATACCACTGGGAAAAAGCTGCCTCCTCAGGGTAGATCTGACCTTAATGATGTGGATAGATTAAAGCTTTCGGGACTTCTATATGCTGATGTGGCGTGTCTCAAGATGAAAAGAAACAGCTGAAAACATCCATTAATAATTGGAACATGGGATGCATGAAGTATGATCTAGGAAAATTGGAAATTTTCAAAAATGTAATAGAATGCATAAAGATGGATATCTCAAGCATTAGTGAGCTGAAATGGACTGGTTTGGGCCATTTTTAATCAGACGATCATAAGATCTACTATGCTGAGAATGACAAAGAAGAATGGTGTTGCATTCATCATCACAAAGAATGTATCAAGATCTATCCTGAAGTACAATGCTGTCAGTGATAGGATAATAACCATATGCCTACAAGGAAGACCAGTTAATACTACTAATACTCAAATTTGTGCACCAACTGCCAAAGCCAAGATGAGGAAATTGAAGATTTTTACCAACTTCTGCAGTAAGAAATTGACCAAACATGCAATCAAACTGTTTTAATTATCCCTGGTGATTAGAATGCAAAAGTTGGAAACAAAGAAGAATCACCAGTGTTGAAAAATACAACATTGGTGATGGAAATAACACTGGATATTGCATGATAGAAATTTGCAAGACCAATGACTTATTCATTGCAAATACCTTTTTTCAAGAATACAAACTGTGGCTATACACATGGACTTTGCTAGATGGTCTATACAAGAATCTTATTGATTACATTTGTGGCAAGAGGAAATGGAGAGGCTCAATATCTTCAGCCAAAACAAGGCCAGGAGCTGATTGTGGAGCAGATCATCAACTGCTCATATGCAAGTTCATGTTGAAGCTGAAGACAATTAAAAGAAGTCCAGAAGAGCCAAAATATGACCTTGATTATTTCCCTCCGAAATTTAGAGACCATCTGTTGTTGTTGTTGTTATGTGCCGTCGAGTCAAACCCGACTCATAGCGACCCCTCCTTGGGTTTCCGAGGCAGTATCACTACGGAAGTAGGATTGCCCAACCTTCCTTCCGAGGAGTGGCTGGTGGGTTTGAACCACCAGCCGTCTGGGTAGCAGGCAAGTGTCTGATGCGTTGAACACCAATGACCAAAAACCAGAGGAATTATAGGATGATATCAATAACATCATACATGAGAAAGCAAAAGGTTATTTGAGAGGCAGGAAAGGAAGAAAAGACCAAAATGGATGTCAGAAGAGACTCTGAAACTTTCTTTGTGTGGAGAGTAGCTAAAGCAAATGAAAGAAATGACAAGATAAAAGAGCTGAACAGAAGATTTCAAAGAGCAGCTTGAGAAGACACAGTCAATTATTATAATGAAATGTGCAAAGACCTGGTGTTAGAAAACCAAAAGGGAAGAACATGCTTGACAATTCTCAAGCTGAAAGAACAAGGAAAAAATTTAAGCCTTGCATTAAAATATTGAAAGATTCTATTGGAAATATATTGAATTATGTAGGAAACATCAAAAGAAGATGGAAGGAATACACAGCGTCATTATACAAAAAAGAGTTGGTCGATGTTCATCCATTTCAGGAGGTTACATATGACCAAGAACCAATGGTATTGAAGGAAGAAGTCGAAGCTGCACTGAAGGAATTGGTGAAAAACAAGGCTCCAAGAATTGATGGAATACCCACTGAGATGTTTCAACAAACATGCCTTGCTGGAGGCAGTCACTTGGCTAGGCCAAGAGATTTGGATGATAGCTAACTGGACCACTGAAAGAGATCCATATTTTTACCCATTCCAAAGAAAGGTGATCCCACAGAATGTGGAAACTATCAAACAATATCATTAATATCACACACAAGTAAAATCTTACTGAAGATAATTTAAAAAATGGTTCCAGCAATATATTGACAGAGAACTTCCAGAAATGCAAGCTGGATTTAGATGAGGACATGGAATGAGGGATATTGTAGCTGATGTCAGGTGCATTTTGGCTGAAAGTAAAAAACACCAGAAAGATATTTACTTGTGTTTTATTGACTATGCAAAAGCATTAGATTGTGTGGATTATAACAAATTATGGATAACATTGAGAAGAATGGGAATTCCAGAACACTTCATTGTACCCATGAGGAACATGGACATAGACTAGGAGGCTGTCATTTCAAACAGAATAAAAGGATACTTCATGGTTTAAAATCAAGAAGGAAGTGTTTCAGGGATGTATCCTTTCACCATTCTTTTTCAATCTGTATGCTGAGCAAATAATCCAAGAAGCAGTACTATATGAAGAAGAATGTGGCATCAAGATTGGAGGGAGAATCATTAACAACCGGCGATACACAGAGGACACACCTTTGCTTGCTGAATGTGAAGATGACTTGAAGCACTTACTGATGGAGACTGAAGACTACACTGTGCAGTATGGATTACCCCTGAATATAAAGAAATAAAAAAGCCTCACAACTGGACCAATAAACAGCATCACAATAAATGGAGGAAAGTTTGAAGTTGTCAAATATTTCATATTACTTGGTTCTACAGTCAACAATGGTAGCCAGATATCAGACAACATATTGTATTGGACAAATCTGCGGCAAAAGACCTCTTTCAGGTGCTGAAGAGCAAAGATGTCTCCTTGAATACTAGGGTAAGCCCAACCAAAGCCAGGGTATTTTCCATTCCCTCATGTGCATGTGAGAGCTGGACAATGAATAAGGAAGACTGAAGAAGAGTTGATGCTTTTGAGTTGTGGTGTTGGTGAAGAATAGTGAAAGTATCATGGACTGCTAAAAGAACTAACAAATCTATTCTGGAAGAAGTACACCTGGAATGCTACTTGGAGTTGAGAATGGCTACCTACTTAAGTCATGTTGTCAGAAGGGACCATTCCCTGGAGAATGATATCATGCTTGGTAAAGTGGAGGGTCAATGAAGAAGGGGAAGGCCCTCAACAAGTTGGATTGACACAGTGGCTGCTCAGGTATAGCAAGGATCATGAGGCTAGCACAGGACTGGCAATGTTTTATTCTGTTGTACATAGGGTCTCTATGAGTCAGAGACAACTTGATGGCACCTAACAACAACATATCTAACTTCTTTTTTTCTATGTTATGTTTCAGAGATTCATTCTCATTTCTATGAAGCATTGCCCTATGTGAACATGCCATGATTATTTATTCTTCTGCTGTTGAGCATTTGGGTAGTTTCAAGTTTGAAGCAATGAAAATTCCTGTGGATGGCTTTTCATGAACATATGGATAGCTTTTGTTGGGTGTTTACTTAGGAGTGAAATTGTTGCTGCATAATGTGTCCTATGTTCAGCTGTACGAAAAACAGTTTTCTCAAGTGATGGTACAAATTTTCACTCCCACTAGAAGCACATGAAAGGACCCTGGTGGTGTAGTGGTTAAGTCATCTGCTAGATAACCAAAAGGTCAGGGGTTTGGACCCACTAGCCAGTCTGTGGATGAAAGATGAGATATTCTGCTTCCATAAAGATTTGCAGCCTTGGAAACCCAACGGGGATCACGATGAGTCAGAATCAATTTGATGGCAGTGAGTGGATTTTTTAGGAGGAGTATATGAAAATGTCGGTTGTTCCACATTCTCGTCAACACTTCCTCTTGTCTGTTCTTTCTGTTTTAGCCATTCTGGAATGTTGGTATATAGAGTTGCTCTTTGTAACAAGAACAACAAACATTAATAACCAAGATAGGAACTGTCACCATTGGTGAGGAGAATTGTTGGTGAATAAACACAGGTTAAGCATTAAAACTTACGAACAAGAACTTTATTCCTCTGTAAACTGGTCATCTTTCATCATGAAAACATGAACACATGAACACAAATGATTTATAAGTGGATATAAAGAAGCTTTTTGCTGCCTCTTTAAGGAAAAAAAAAAATTGGTTGCTTGAGGTCTCAGTGCAAGTAGGCATGAAAAAATACGTGAGACATGCTTGACAGAATCACAGCCCTGATGGGGCCATTTTAGCTAAACCATGTTTGTTCCAGTTGTGCAATTTCTCTTTAAATGATTTTTATTTTCTTGGTTCAAATACCAATTTACTTAAAGGAAAGGAAGTTTTTTTCATGAGTTTCAGTACTATTTTACTTTCATTCGACTTAAAAACTGTTTTCTTTGTATCTTTACAAGTAGGTAAGTGAGTGTTAGCTGTGTTACGAAGAAAACTGTGTGCAGTTCAATTAGCAATGTCCAGGGGGCTGTGCATGAGCTCAAATCCTGTGGGTTGTTGATTAAGCAGACATGCCCTCGAGTGGGACTGCCTGATTTCTGCCCTGGTGATTTTTTTTCCAATGCATTTTACTGAAATATAATTTATGTACAGTGAAATACACAAAACTAAAGTGACATGGGTCGATGCGTTTTTTTTTTTTTTTTTTGGAATGTTCCCTCCCCTTCCTTCTCACCCCTCCATATATAAACCTTTCCACAACAACAAACTTAAACTATATTTTTCCTTCTGTTATTGATTTATTTTACTCAGCGTAATGTCCTCTAAGTTCACCATGTTATGCAATGTTTTGCAGACTCTACATTAGTCTTTAATGCTGCATAGCATTCCATTGTGTGCATGTACCATAGTTTCATCATCCACACTTCCACTGATGGCCACATAGGTTGTTTCCATCTTTTTGCTATTGTAAATATTGCTGTGGTGAACATGGGTGTGCATATATCTGCTCCTGTCCTGGCTCTTACCTGTCTAGCAAATATACCTAGTAATGGGATTGCTGGGTCAAATGCTATCTCCAATTCCAGGTTTCGAAGGAATCACCATACTGCTTTCCACAGTGGTTGTATCACTTCACAGTCCCACCAGCAGTGTGTAAGAGTCCCAATCTTTCCACATCCCCACCGGCATTTGTTACTTTCTGTCTCATTGAACCTTGCCATCAGTGCTGGTGTGAGATAGTATCTCATTGTTGTTTTGATTTGCGTCTCTCTAATAGCCAATGATCGTGAGCATCTCTTCATGTATTTGCTGGCCACCTGAATATCCTCCTTGATGAAGTGTTTATTCATGTCTTCTGCCCTTTTTTCAATTAGATTGTTAATTCCTTTGGTGTTGAGGTGTTGGAGTTTTCTGTAAATCTTAGAGATAAGTCCCTTGCCATATATATAATTATTGACAAGTATAAATTTGTTGCTGTCATTTTTGTTATGTGCTTTTTCTTGGTATTGATTTCTTTGTTCCATATAATGTTCTCTGCTGAGCTCGTTTTGTTTATGAATCATGTTATCACTTCATTTGTTGCTATTGTTTTAGTATTTGCTAAATATTTGTGCTGGCCCTCTTTTTTATTTTGGTGTGAAAGTTTATCATTTATTTTTCTTTAAGGTTACTCTGTGATTTATAGTTTTCTTCCCAAGTTTAGGTCTCTGGAATCTGAATGAGAATGCTGTCATTTTAAAATTCAAAATGGCCACCACTTGTAAAGATTCAAAATGGCTGTGCCCACTGTCCCTTTGAATATCCAAAGTGGCCACCACTTGTAAACATTCAAAATGGCTGCACCCTCTGGACAGCAGAAAGTCCACAGTTCAAGTTTTCTCCCTCTGTGTTGTTTCCCTTCCTAGTCATAGGCCACCAGCACATTCGTCCCTGCAGCCCTTGGCGACCAGGGCTGATCTTTAGGTCAATTCTCAGGTCTCAACACCACTTGGAACTATTCAGACTGTTGGTTCCATCAGAGTAGCTGAGAGAGTCCAATGCTCCAACCATCTCTGTACTCACTGTTTTTGTTCAGGTTTTTTGACTGCTTGGTGCCTAATCGACTTCTGTATAGTTCCATTCAAAGCTTGGGGCTCCAGGATTATCTTCTGTATCTCTGTCAATTGGTTTCTGTTTTGTTTGTTGAAAAGGAACTGTGTAGCTTATGTGCCTATTCCTCCATCTTACCAGAAGTCCTTGCCCTGGTATTTTTAAGGACCTCCTTCCTCCATCCATTGTTCTTAAAAGTGGAATGCACACATTCGCTGGCCTTCATGAATGTAGAGCCACATTGACTGCCTGCCCCCAACCCGCTGCCTGCCCCAAACCCGCTGCCTGGAACTTAGATGGTGCTTGCCTATACTAGGTGCTTCTCAATACTCACACAACTGCTTGCACTTTCTGTTTTCTGAGCAAAAGACTCTAAAAAGAAAATAATAAACTTCATTCATGATCTAGTAAAATCCAGCACCAGGGAAGACTTCTCAGCTGACTTCCCCAGAGGGTTCCAGAGCAGAGTACTGATGCCCAGCTTCACTCCATCCTTTGAAGTAAACGCTGCCTTCCAGAAAGCTCTTTGCAGATAAAGTTGTGGGCTGGCTTGGGCCACAAACCAGTCACTCCCTCTTGGAGCAGCACTGGTGCAAGTAGGGAAGTGAGAAGGAGTGGAGGAAGCTGAGGGAAGGTGGCCATGCATCAGTTGGTATGTACTTCTAGAGCTGCCATGCAGGATGGTGGGCCACCCCTAAGTGGCTGCACTAGAAGGACACATGCAGAAGGAGCTGCCATAGCAGTACTACCCTGGCCCCACTGTCTGGTTTTCCAAGCTGGGCAGCAGACATGCAAGTGAGGATTTGGTGATCATTGTGGCCCAGTCCCATCAGATGCAGCTGATGAAAGATCCTAGGCCAAAACTGTCCAACCCAACCACTGCAAGTTTCTGACCCACCAAACTGAGAGGGAGGCAATGATTATTTTTGTTTTAAGCCACTAAGTTTTGGGGTGACATGTTTCTCTGTAGTGGATAATTAGCATGCCCTTGAGAGGGAGGCTGTTCAGCTTCCTTGTCCAGTGTCAGCAGGCCCTATCTCACCTAGCAGAGGATGCTATGGTTGCAGTTGACAGAGGCTGGCTCGGCTCATGGTCCCTAAAGAAACATGCTTTGGTGGGTAGCAAGCCCAACCCAAGGTCGGCATTGGTAACCACCATAGTCAGAGGCAAGGTTAGTCAGCAAACAGGCACACTCAAACTTGATATCTGAGGGAATTATCCACAAAGATGGTGTAGGAAATTAGAGTGGTTACTACCCTTGGTCCTGGAGGACCAGGAGAGAGTGCAGTGTGCAGACCTGAAGGAGAGGGTCATGTAGTTGGAGGATGCTGACTTGAGGGAGCCTTCAGTCAGAGGATTAAGTACTCTAATCCCTCCATTCCTGTCTCCCTCAAGGCCACTATAAGCACCTCTCCAGCCAGACCACCATGGTGCTTGCAGACAGAGTAAATCAGGCCAGCCTCCCCAAGAGAGTGAGTGGGGTCACAGAGAGGAGCATATATCAGTGGCAGGGGAGGGAAATGTACCCTGTACTTCAGAGAGAAGTGGCCAGAAGTCAGCAACAGTGCATCCCTCTTTGCCTGTGCTCCTCAGTCCTCCAACCACATTGTAGGGCCGGCACTTGGGGGGGGGGGTGTCATTTCGCAAGCATCTGAGATCCAGAGCAAAATATTGGGGAACCCCAGGTCTGTATGGCCCCAGAGAGCGTAGGACACTATGCCATACCTTCAAGAGCAAGGCTAAGAAATATAGCAAGATGTTCTGTTCCTGGTGTAATGGTTCGTACCATGCCTTTGGAACTACACTCACCCAGCCTGTGACCTCTCTCCTCCACCCAGGAAGAAGCAATATTAATTCCTTCAATTCCCATTCCTAGAACTCCTGCACAAACTCCCTCTTACCCGCAGCACCTGACATGTCCACTGTCTATTGGAAGCCAGTGAGTCATTTCATGTGTCGATAAAGTCTCATCCAGTTGAAATGAAGAGCTTCAGCTGGAGAATTGGGGAACCTGGCACGGTGAGGGTCAGAGTGTTAAGTGGGTCTTTTGGAGAACTATAAGATGAGGATGACTGGTCATGGGGAACAGTGATGCTGGGCAAGTACAGGAAGCAGAGCCAGAGGCCAAGGATACCCTGCTGTATCTTGAGGGGGTGAGGGAACCACACAGGCCACTGCAAACAAATACCTAGACCATATTTGACTTTGGGAAGAGCAATCCAATCAACATGTAGAGTAGAGGAAACTAGAGGGGTGTGGGCAAGACGGGAGATAGGAGGACACCCTTTAACAAGACTGAGACTACCTAAAAAACAATTATTTGAGTCTCAAAACCCAGGGTGTGATTGTGATTCAGGCTTTGATATCCTTGGGCACACATCCCATTCCTCACCCAAAGGCTTTTTCCCAGGAGGTAAAATGGCACTAAGTGATAGAATCCTGGGGCTAAAGAGAAGACAGATACAAACAAGTCAATGGGGAATCAGGCTTGGAAATAACACCCCATGAGCTAAAAACAAACCATGAGGGCTGAGTCTTGGGCTCCCCTCCCTGCAAACCACACATAGGAACTTCCAATTCTGAAGTCAGATTTGTGCCTCCTCTGAGTAGCTCACACACAGACAGGGCATTGGGAGATGCTGTAGTAATGTAGGACTATCTCTGAGGCACAGAGGTAACCAGGTAGCCTGGCCTCCCTCCTCCAGCTGGATTAATAGACATGTGAGAGCCAGAACAACCTGCAGCAGCATCCACCCAAGCTTGACAGCTTCCTTTCCCACTGAAGGAGGGAGGGACAGTGGACATATAGACAGATAGTGAAGTGGTGATTCCATTGTTTAATGGGTCATCAGGACAGTGGCATCACTAGGGTTGGTGTCACCCAGTGAGGTAACTCATGATGTCATATCCCTGTGGCCTTCCTCCCATATCAGACAATATAGAGTACTTAGTAACAGTTACCAATTTTAATCATAGAATAACATGTAATATAGTTGTAAATTGCTTAAATGTAATACTTATTGTTTTTGTTGTTATGTGCTGTTAAGTCGGACCCGACTCATAGCGACCTCTCCTTGGGTTTCCGAGGCAGTATCACTACGGAAAGTAGATTGCCCAACCTTCCTTCCAAGGAGTGGCTAGTGGGTTTGAACAGCCAGCCTTCTGGTTAGCAGTCAAGTGCCTTAGGCATAAATACTAACAATAAAATTGTTTTCTAATTTTGTAGAGTATATGAATACTAACAATAAAATTGTTTTCTAATATCTTCTACACTGAGTTACAACATAATTAGTTACAACATTATTAGTAGTAAGCAGAAGGCTTTTTTTAAATGATTTTTCTCCATCTTTTCTTTTAATTACTACTTCATTCCATTCTCAAAAAAGTTATTGATACAGATTCATAAATATTACTTACCAAAATAGTGTCACTAAAACAGCAGAAAATTTGACAAAGTCAGTAACTGTAAAAACACCAGAAGCAATGAAAATAGCAGTGCATATTTGTGGCATGTGCAGACAAAACCACATAATTTAAAGTATCGTTGTAATTTGGTAGTAGCAATAGCTCTATCCTGGGTGCATTAGAAGGTTCAAAAAGTAAACTAGCTTAGAGATTTAGTCTTGTAGGTATAATGATGCATGAAGTCTGGGCTTACAAAAAGTGTTTTTGTTGTTATATCTACACGGACATTTTTGTAAAACGTAGTAAGTTTCTGCTGAAACAGCACAGAAATTTTATAGAGAGTCATTTTGTTGTCATCCCCTCTAACCTGATGAGGTCCACATCCCCACACATCCCTAGTGAAGCCACTGCAATTGTATCCTCTCTATGCAGGCAAAATAACATGTGTTACCTAAAGTGCCTGGGCTGTTATAGTGCCAATTTTTGCTGAAAGTTTCATGTTCCTGGAGCCTGCAGGCCTGCATTGACCAGAGAGATGGCCTCCCTTGCTCAATTTTGGATGCATAGTGAAGCCTCAGGAACATTAAAGTCACTGGATTTCTGAGATACCTGGAGTAAAGTATGCCTGGCTTTGAGTTTGTGAATCTCCTGGCTGAGTCTGATGTGCATACAGGTAAAGGGACCTGCTACATAGTTGACATGTCACAAGTGGTATTGCATATACTCTGACATACTTGGGTTAGCTTCCTCATAGACACTGCTGGGTCTCCACGTATTCCCAGGAGGTGTTGATTCAACCAAGGGCTGACAGGTTTAGGGTCTTGATTAGAACAAATGACACTGCTTATTCCATCTGAGAGACAAAATCTCTCTGTCCACATGGAGACCCAGGCTACATTGGCTCTGCACCTCTAGCTTCTTCTCCTCTCCTTCCCCTCACCCAATGTAATGGGTGGGTGACTCTGGACTTGGACTGCTTTAAGCATCACAATAAATTGGCAGAGCCACCTTCCCATAAAAACATTCTCACACACAAAACGCTGCCATTATTATCAGGTTCACAGATCCTTGGGCCCTAGGTCAAGAATCTGGACCCACATTGAAGAAGAAGAAGACAGAGAGGTGCATGGGAGGTACAGAAAATAAAGATGAACCCTTTTGTACATATAGTACTACATTGTCAGTGAAGGCAAAGACTGGTTAGATGGGTGGACAGGCTGAACTATTAGGTATGTGGGGTAGTTAAGTTTGTGTGTCAATTTATCTGGACCTGGTTGAGTGGTGATAGTTATTCCCCATGATGAGACTGTCAATCAGCTCCATGGTGAAACCTACCACAAGCAGCTAAGTAGCCGCTTTAGGGACATGGTCTCCTTCCTGTATATAAGAAACAGCTTTGGAAATGGTCTCTAGCTTATGGCATGCTTGAACCATGCATGTAGCTGTGTCGTTATTTAGCAGCCTGCCATGCTCTGCAGACCTTGGTAATTTCAACAGGTTTGAATCAATGGCCTGCCATGTGGTTTGGTAACATCGGGACTATGCCATTTTATTTGTCGACCTTGGGCTTGTTAATCTCAGCAGTCAGTAGCTGCCTGAGTGAAGAAACACCTCTAGCTTCAGTAGGCTGGGAGCAAGAGACAGAGCTGAAGCCCAAGGTTGAGGGGCTTTCACCCAGCCCCTAGAGCCTGGCACTTGGAACTCAGACTTGTAGCCTCCCGAACTGTAAGAGAATAAACTCCTGTTTGTTCAAGCCATCCCATTTGTGGTATATTCCTGTCAGAGTGGCACTAGGTAACCAGTATGTCTGTGCAGGGGAGAATGTGCCCATGACCATTTATAGGG
>NW_006922280.1:349454-350794 GCF_000298275.1 Orycteropus afer afer | reverse complement strand
CTATGTAGGAGATCCTGAATAGAGTGGGAGAACAATGTGGAACAAAACTCAAAACCATTTAAAAAAAAAAAAAAAAAGGACCAGGTTTGCTGGTCTGATAGAGCTTGATGGAAGCACTGAGACTATGGCCTAGCTCCCCTTCAGATCTAGAATTGAATCCATTCCTATGGCTTCCAGCCAAGCAAAAGACAGGCATATAAGCTGGACATTTACGTTAGGTAGATACACTCCTTGGAGAGATGAATCATGGGAGAATAAAAGGGCTGTATGCACAAGGAAACAACTTGGGGGACAGGAGTGCATGGTTGAGAAGGACACAGGGAAGAGGTAACTATGGGGAGAAAATAGGAGGGGAGCTGTTGCATTGTGGGAAATTGCAGTCAATATCATGAGACAAAGTGTATGTGACCTGCTGTATGGAAGGTGAATTTTCTCTGTAAACTTTCACCCAAATCACAATAAAAATTGAAAAAGAAAGAAAGAGAGAAAGAATGAATGAATCTGGCCCCAATGCATAGCATGGAAACCTGTCACCTTTAGGTTTTAGTCCAGAAGTTAACAGGAAGGAAGGAAACATTTCCTTTGAGTTGCACCCTCTCAAAGGATGTGAAATCTGCTTTGTACCTAGAGTAATCCATTTTCTGAAACAAAGGATGCTAGTCAAGGAATTAGCTGCTTCAGGCCATGGTGTTCCTTCTGTATAATGTAGATGACATCCTGGACCCAAGAATTCTCTGATTCTGTGAAATGAAGTAGAAAGGCCTGATGGTCTACATCCAAAAATCAATGAATGAAAACCTAGTAGGTCACAACAAGACATTGTCCAACTCACTTGCATTGCACATATTATCAGGAAGGATCAATTGCTGGAAGAGAACATCCTGTTTAGTGAAATAGAGAGCCAGTGAGGACAAGGGAAGCCCTCAGTTAAATCGATTAGCACATAGCTGCAACAGTGGATTCAAACATACTCACAATAGTAAGGATGCACAAGACGAGGCAGTGTTTCATTCTCTTGTACATAAGGTCACCATGAGTCAAAATCGACTCGATGACAGCTGTCAGCGTATTTATCTATCATTCATCCTTCTATCTGTCTATCTATCTATCTATTTATCTATCATCTATCTATCATCTATCTATTAGCCCCTGGGTTACAGGTGAGGAGAGACAACTTAGGGACGTCCAAAGTAGCAGGCGGGAAGAGCAGGAAAAGGGGATTAAAAGCCAGGAAGCCAGAGAGAAGAGCAATCAGCCGAAGGGATTAGGTGAGGAGAGGAAACTCAGGCCCGCCCAGAGCAGCAGGCCGGAAGAGCAGGAAAAAGGGGATAAAAGTCAGG
>NW_006922280.1:340368-345920 GCF_000298275.1 Orycteropus afer afer | reverse complement strand
CAAGTATAGCAGGGATTGTTGGGCTGGCGTGGGATCAGGCAGTGTTTCATTCTGCTGTGCATGGGGTCGCTATGAGTTGGAAATGACTCAATGGCACATAACAACAACAACAAGATCTATGAAATGAATATGCTGAATATCACGTCACAATCTGTCTATGAAAACATGATCTGTTTGCAGTATTTGAAGTTTCTTAAACTGATACAGTTTCCAACGCAGCAAATTTCCTGGGTCTCTTGTTGGAACAGTTGTCCTAGACTCAAATGCATAAAAATTCAGAGCACTTGGCCCTAGCTTGGATCACAGAATAAATGAATGGAAGTGTTTTTCATGTAGCCATATTTGGCTCCTTGTGATCAGCATGGAGAACAGGCAGAAGAGTAAGGTTATTGGAGAGCTGGGCCCTAGCTTAGGTGAAGAGATGGCGAAGGTCCATTACCTTCCTCATAAATCCCACCAAAGAACCCAGGAGTGAGGGGGCTGCTATCATGTAGGGCACTTGATGGGGGTGAGCTACAGAGGGATCTCAGTTGTTCACTCACAGCCCAGGCTGTAAGGAGCCCTCAAGGACAAGGGAGACATGGACCTTGCTTACTGTAGCTATCAAACAAGTAATAAGTAAGCACAGGACTCTGAAAAACTAGGCTAAGTCTGGATCCAAGATCTCTGTGGGGGCTGACAGAGACCAGGGAAAGGGTGGCCACCCTCCATTTGAATCTCTTCATGTCCTCTACTCCACCACTGCCCATGGAGTGTTATGAGGGCAGTGAAGATGGCACAGACAGCAGCAAAGCTGTGATTCTAGTGACTGATGGCTGTGTTCAGTTAATGCTAGGAAAGAGCAATTAAAGTAAACTTTGTTATAGGACATCAGGGTGTACGGGAGTACAGCTAGATAAAATGAAGTTCAACTAATTAAGACTTAATTAATTACTTACTACTGTCCTAGAAAGCTTCCCATTTTATATTCCCTTAGCTATACTTCATCAAAAACTTATGTGAGCTTCCAAGCTCAGTACCAAGCCCAAAATTTTGAGGGAGGGAAAAATTAAAACTGGCTTTCAGCATCATGAATTAGGATAAAGAAAGGGAGGCCAGGATGCATATTGGAGTCTCTTCTTAACCCAACACAAATGTCCAAGTCCAAGTTTACATTTACACCAAGGATTAAAAGACTGTGGAAGATGAAGATCCTTGCTATGAATTATCTCTGAGTCTAATCCTCATGAGAGAGCTCTGGTGGTGTAGTGCCTAAGGCTTTTGACTGCTAACCAGAAGGCTAGCGGTTCAAACCCACCAACCACTCCTTGGAAGGAAGATGGGAGATCTACTTCTGTAGTGTTACTGCCTCAGAAACCCAAGGAGGGGTCTCTATGAGTCGGATCTGCCTCGATGCCAGTGAGTTTGGTTTTTTGGAATCCTTATGATGCATTGCAGAGGTGTTGGTGTTTTTTAATTTGAGTAAAGAACATGCAGATTTCCACACCTGCCTGTAAAATGTACAAATCCTTACACAGGAAATCAGCACAGAGAAGTGATGATTTTCTGGAAATGGGCCACAATAGTTAACCAGCACATACCTGCAGTAAAATGGGATGTTTCTTGGTCAGAAGGTCCTCCACTGGCTTGGGGTTTGACCTCTTTAGCACCATGAAGTTCTCAGGATGTTCCTGCCATTATGGGACCCCACCTCTATTTGCTAAATGAGCCTTCTACCCAAGTGCCCATTACATTATGATTATAGCTGAATCATGTCATTTTCCCCACACATCCTGTGGTGTGTGTGTGTGTGGGGGGGGGTGACAGCAAGGAGTGATCCACCAAACCAGCCAAAAATATAAGCAATAAATACTTGTTTCCCTCACACAACACTTTGGGGCAGGATGTTTCTAGCATTCATTCCAGGGTTCCACAGTATCAGCTCCAGCTTCCATGCAATTCTCACAGCTTCTGTTGGCCCCAGCATATTTACTGCAGCTCCAGGCATCATATCTACATTCTAAAACAAGAAGGAGGAATGGCTGTGCTATCAAGTCCCATTTCTTATCAGGAACACAACCAGCTTCCCAAAATCTCCCTCCAGAAACTCCTAACTCATTGAACCATGTGGTCACACCATACTGCAAGTAAGGTGAGGAAGTGTGCAATGTTTCTTATCTATTTTGTGGCTTTGGGCCTTGAACAAAGGGTCTGTGAGTGTATTTGTGGGGTCAGACACAAAATTTCAAATCCAATAAAACATCCCAAGTCCCTAATTCCTGTCTAGCTCATGACCCCAAGAAGTTTGGATCTTAAAAATCTAATCAATCCTCTGTTATGTAATTGAATACCTACAAATACAGATTTTGGTGTTACATCTCATATTTTATTTATGGATGAATTTTACCAACTACAGCTATGTCCGATGTGGGGATGGTCAGGACATTGTTAACCTGTGGCTACATGGTCACTGATCAAAGGAAAAGTAGTCTCAAGTAACTTGTAATTGATTTAATGATTTGATGTCATAGTTTCTGGGAAATGAGACTTATGATTTCCTTCTCCACAGCCCTACTGGTTGTAGAGATAAAATGAGGAATGTGTGAACATTCTTTGAAAATTGTTATTCAAATTAGAAAATTCTATTCAAGGTGAAAAAAACATAGGAGTGAGATCTGTCCACCTCTCACCTACTGTATCTCAAGGCCCCCACATTGGTGGCACTCATTGGACCATGCCTGGTCATGGGTGTCCCTTCGAGGCTAAGTATAATTGACTGCCTAAGTGGTATAGGGAACAGTGGTAAACAACAGCTCCAAGTCTACTTCTCACTATGCAGAATGTAGCCACTTCCATGGCTGTGAACCCACACAGTCCCCTGGCCTTCTCTACCTTGTGAACCTTTGCTTTATGGGATCTGTTTAAGTTTCAGTTGCAAGGGCATCATAGACAAATCCTTCACTCTCAGTGTTTGTTCATTTAGTCATGCTCATCTTGATTCCTTTTTCTTTTCCCTCCTTCCTCTCTAACTCTGCAGACCAACAAAGCTGTGGCCAAGGGAGATTTCCACCAAGCCAGCACTAGCTCCCGACGGGCTCTCTTCCTGGCTGTGCTCTCCATCACACTGGGAACTGGCATCTACGTGGGCGTGGCTGTGGCCCTCATAGCCTACCTCTCCAAGAACAACCATTTATGAGTCTCCTCAAAGTGAAAGGGGAGGGCCTGAGCCATTCTGGTGGGTGAGGACAAGGCAGAGCTGATATGGCCCAAGTGCATGGGAATACACACTGTGCGATGCTGTACAGAAAATCATGGCAGAATGACTCCAGGAAGCCCTGGAATTTCTACTCATGGATTTTCCTTTGTTTTTATCCTTCAATTTTGTCTTCTCAGCACTGTGTAGAGCAAGAGACGAACACATCAGACCCTTCCCCATGGAAGTTCCAAAGAACATGCTGACCTGGAAGGTGGTCTCTGGATGGTTCTGAGTGAGTAGGCGGCAGTGAAGTGCTCTCTGCAGCCCACCAGTGCCTGCAAGGCCACAACATTAGCAATATACAACAGTTAAAAAAATGTTTATTTTTGTGGACCATGGTGCAATAGGCAGAGGCAGGGGACAGCCCTGCTTGACCTTTCTGGCATTCCCCCAGCCCACAGGCCTTCCCTGGAAAAAGAAGCTGGAGGCTGAGGAGGAAGAGCCAATTTTTCAAACCATCCCACATGGACAAAGCAAAGAGACAAAGCAGCACTTGGTAGAACCCCCAGGGTCACTGGTCTGCAAGTCAGCCCAGCCCTTCAAAAGCAAAGGCAGTATAGCCTGGGATCTGCCCATGCTAGTGTTCCTTTCAAGCACCATTGCCTCCAGCACAGAGAATGCTATGTCGTCCTTCTGAACCTGTCAAACCCAGCAGCGATAAAGCAGCAATACAATGGTCTTGGGACCTAGTTTGATCTAGGACAAGGGAGGCTGACCACAGCTCTCCTCCTAAGATCCCAACAGAACAGTCAACATGTGTTCCCAGAATTCAAGGCAAAGCATCTGTGGACTCCTCCTTAGCATAAAGACAAGGGGTGCCTGTAATTCCCTGGGTGATGCTCACCTCAGTGGTAAGAATGGCACTAGTGAGCATATAAAGGAGAGGAACCTTTGCTGTGTTGACTGAATTAATAGCTTATTTTCTTGTCATTTTTTAAGTCGCAACTACTGCTTCATATTGCATAATTTATGAGATGAATGCTAAGAAATAAGTAAATCACATTTTAATACCATCTCATTGCTCTTTTACCAGTGTTCATTATTTAACAAAAATTATCTTTTTTTTGCTTATGAATTTTCTTTCTGATTGGTATCAATGGGTGGGTTTTATTTATACTTCATACTTGTTGTTTAGGAACTCTGGTAACGTAGTGCCTAAGGCACTTGACTGCTAACCAAAGGCTGGTGGTTCAAACCCACCAGCCACTCCTCGGAAGGAATGTTGGGCTATCTACTTCCATAGTGATACTGCCTCGGAAACCCAAGGAGGGGTCACTGTGAGTCAGGTCCTGACTCGAAGGCACATAACAATAGCAACAACGCTTGTTGTTTAAACCACAGCAGAGCCACCTTGGACTCTGATGCTGAAACAGCAGCAGGATTTCTAGCAGTCCTAGAACACTATTAACACTCCCTTACATGCTCCGTGGACACAGATGTTATCTCTCCATGGTAGTGGTTCCACCCAGGGCACTGTAGACATCTCTGATGCCTTAGTCTCAGCCACAAAAATGCTGATGTGATTGATAAGTGATACAGCCTGGTGACTCCAGAGTTGAGAATCCTTACTCTGGAATAAGAATTCCTTTCACTTGCAATTTTCCACCTTCACTTTGAATATTTAAAATTATGAAAATTATTAGCACATCATTTCTGGATCCAATCCAATACCCCTCCAGCATTTTTCTCTAATGGATACTCCAAAACATATTCTAAGAACCTAACTCTAAGCAATACATGGAAGAAGCCCAAACATTCCTGTAAGAATCAGAGTGACCTGGTGGTAAAGAGCATGGGCTTGGATTGAAACCGATCTGGGTTTGAACCCAATTGTCCTACCTCCTAGCTGTGTTATCTTGAACAAATGTCTATACTTTTTTGAACCTTATCTCTTTAAGAGGTTAATAAATGAGGCCTACTTACTAGGATTGCTGAGTTACTGTGTGAATCACAGAGCTCATTGCCTTGCTCTGTGGTCAGAGATTTCTGTTTGCCATTATCTCATTTAATTCTTAAATTCTTTATTGAAAACTTAGTAATTTCTCCAAACATGTGTAGGAAAGGGAAAAATCGGGACATAGGGCATAACACTGGATCCTGACTCCCAAGGACTTCCATGTTGCCTTGTTGTTGTTAAGTGCCGTCGAGTCGTTTCTGACTCATACCAACCCCATGCACAGCAGAACGAAACACTGCCTGATCCCACGCCAGCCCAACAATCCCTGCTATACTTGAGCCCATCATCGCAGCCACCATATCAATCCATCTCGGTGAAGGCCTCCCCCCCTTTCGCCGACCCTCCACCCTACCAAGCATG
>NW_006922280.1:325017-337819 GCF_000298275.1 Orycteropus afer afer | reverse complement strand
TTTCTCCTGCTCTCCCGGCCTGCTACTCTGGGAGTCCCTGAGTTGGCTCTCCTCACCTGTAACCCTGGGGCTGACCCATTTTGCCTTAGCTACTGCTTTATGAAGCAAGATAAGTTTCATTTTGGCCCAGATCACATTGAGGGTGGTTTCTTCTAGCTCCCCAGACAGGGGAGGCCAAGTTACTCCTAAGTCATGGAAGAGCCGTGAGGTGAGAGGGCAGGAAGTGTTAGGTGCTGCATTAGGCTATCTGTGAGAAGATTAAGCACCTGGCACAGCCCTCATCCAGGAGGCCAGATGCTTGCCATCCACTGCTCATGAATGGCTTCCTGCGTACAGACTCTGAATTGAGGGAAATTTACTTCTGAAGAAACATCTGCAGGTGCAGAACACAGGAAAGAGGTAGGAGCTGGACTTCTCATAGCACAGGTTTCAACCAACCCCTTAAAAGCTCTGTGGCCAGGAGGAACTGTAGAGGGAAACCACCTGGAGGCAAGGCCTCACCTGATCCGTCCCTTCCAGGTAATAACCACTGGATGGGCTGCCTCGGGGAGGGGAGTGACGGGGTTGGTGACCTCCCTCAACTGATCCCAATTTCTGAGGCAGACCCAAATATGAGAAATAACCTACCAACACCCTCACAGTTGGGCCATTGATCACTTTGCCCTGAGAGGGGTGATATGAAGGTAAATTGGGCAAAGCCCAAGGCAACCACTGCAGCAGAGGTTCTCAACCAGGGTGATCTTCTTCCAGGGTACATTGGATGACATAGGAGACACCTTCAGTTATCAAAATTGGAGATAAAGATGTTGCTGGCATCTGGTACGTGGAGGATAGTTGTGCTGCTGAACATCTGCAATGCACAGGACACTCCCAAAACAGAGTGATCCAGCCCCACATGTTAATAATGCTGAGGAATGGCACCCCTCACCCACCATAGCCACTTGCCCACAGATACTCACAGCTGCAAAAGCTGCTCTGCATCAGATGCCTACAGGTGGAGCACAGGCCAGGTCAGCTTGTAGTCCACTTAGACCAACAAGGCTGTAGTGAAAACACTTTGATGACTTAAGGAGAGAAAACAAGGTGGTGGGGTGGGGGGTAGGGAGAGAGACCAACTCCTTCTTCATCTTCTGGAAAAAAAACTGCTGAGCCAAACACTGCTGTAGTGTTTGGGACAATGTGCCACCTGCCTTGACTAGTCAAGTCCCCATTTTAATGAAAAGTGACAATAGTCTCTCAATTTACATGACTCTGAACTTTGGAAAAGATATACTTCTATCAAGTGCATGCTTGAGTCCTCATCCTCCAGTTCAGAAGGGGCTCTTGGCCAAGGCTCCAGCCAGTGAATACTTGCTTAGTGGGTATAGCTGAGCATTGTCTGAGGAAACTCCAGTCTCCTTACTGTTGGGTGAGCTTCTTCCTACCTGCTCTGAAGGGGCTTAGGCTGGGGAGCCCACCAACCAAACCAGGCTATGTGCAGTGAATGGACATGGTCCCAGGTACCTAAAACATCCCCAGGAATCATCCCCAAGGGCCACGAGTTTTGTGAGCTTGTGGTATACAGATCAGATCTACAGAACTAGAGCTGCCCACAAAAGGATACAATTTCCTCTGCTTATTCCTGAAGGAGAAGGAGAGGACGTAATAAGAATGGAGACCAGAGGAGGTCAGTGGGGCCACAAGGATGCATCAGGCTTCAATTGAAGTTATCCATGGAGTCTGTTCATTGTGCGCCCTTCAGCATTCCTATGGAATAGAATCAGAGGTGCAATGTGTCTGGGTAGTCTGCTTCAAATCAGGTCAACCTGACAAGTGTTTGATGAGCACCTATTTTGTACAAGGACTATGATGGGCCCTCAAGAGGAAAGGTGAAGAAGAAATCAGATCTAGGGCAGTGTTCAACCTCAAGGGGAGACAGAGTGGATGCAGGTGGGATATTGTGGGTATAAGTGTGAGTGGATGAGCTACAAGACTGGAGCAGGAGTGAAAACCAAAGTCAAACCACAGCCAAATGTGTGCATGTGGGAGGGACAAACAGAACTGTACCAGCAACCTCAAAGAAAGCTTGTCTTTTTCTCTGACATGTTTCTACTTTTACTGACATTGCTCATAGAGTTTGTCTTTTGCCTGATGTGCCACACAATAGCAGTACTGTGCTGCCTGTGGGTTTCCTGCCCTGTCCCATATACTCAGCTTCACAGCAGAAACAGAGGCCCTGTTCAAATGTCACCTAACTTGAGTGATGGCCTCACCACCCAAGGGAATCTGGATGACTGGATTCATTCCCATCCACTCATCCATATAGCCAGTGATAAAGCACTTCCCTATATGGGCAATGTGAGTTGAGGCCATGTTGTTTACCACTGACAAAGTCACCTTGAAGGTCCTAGGCTTGTTGTCACAAGAAGTGGATCATGAAGAAGGAAGATGGTATTGTACAGTTAATCTACACATTCAGTCCCTCCTTCAACTGAGACTCTGAGTAACTAGATAAAGCAAATACAAATAATGATACTGGAGTTATGAGCAACTAAGGAGAAGGTAAATTATTAGATCCAGTATAGGCAAAGAAAGAAAAACAAAATTAAAAAAAAAAAAAAAAAACACTGCTGTCGAGTCTGATCCAACTCCTAGCGACCCCTCTTTGGGTTTCTGAGGTGGTATCACTATGGAAGTAGATTGGCAAAGAAAGAGAGCAGGTAAAATGATTGCAAAAAAAATAGGCAGGCCTTCCCAGCTGGTGGAGACAGAGAGGAATCGTTAGAAATACAAAGAGGTTGAGGAGGAGGGACGAACGAGGGGGGAAAAAACACCACAGAACCCACAGGTGGTAGGGGCTCAGAATAGCCACCCTGGGAGTTTTTTTTTAGGTGAGATGCATCTTTGAGGGGGTGTGAAGATCTTACTGGGAAATGGATCAAGATGTCCCATGGCTTGGGCTGATGTGGCAACTGGAAGATAGTAGGAGAAAGGGAGGAGAAATGTCTGCCAATTAGGCAGAGCCCTGGAGTGGGTGCATGGTAGTGGGCTCATCTCCAACTCTTGGCAACATATTTTTGCTCAGATTAGATCTGTGTACTGGTATTTTTATGGCTTGTCAACCCACCCAAAAAGGGGTAGCCCTCTGTCCTTTGGGGCTACTCCTGGATTTGGACCATGGGACTTTGATTGACAGGTGTGCATCATCTTCAGCAGCAGAAGGACCCAGAAGGACCCAGGCTGCCCTGTCTGAATCTTCATTGCTGACTGAATTTTCTCACCCCAAGCATGGAAAACTCCTTCTGCCTTTCTGGGGTTCACTTCTGGCATTTTTTTCCCCTATCTTTTTCCTTTTCTCTCCTACTTTGTCCAATAGGAAGAACATATTAAATCTCCAGTAGGCAACTGTACCTTCTACACTGAACACCTCACCCAATAGGCAGTTAACACCAATAGCTCTAGTGCCACAGGACCAGCAACAATGGACAACACATATTCATCCTAATTCTAAACCCTGATCATGATCAACAGAGACCTGTACCTATATCCCCACCAATGATTCCACCAACACAGAAAGGGAGCTGGAGAGTGGCCCAGTAGCCTAGTTAATAACCAAAGAAGTACACCTGCTACACACTTCTAGATATAGTAAAACATAAATCAGGGTGAAACAAATCAATACATAGAGAACAATTAAACATAACAACTTCAAAATGTCTAGGGAAAAACAGACAACCTCAAATCAAACAAACAAGCAAAAAAAAAAGAAAAAAGAAAAGAAAAGGACAAGATAATAGAAACAAAAGCCCAGAGTAAAGAATTATGTATCTTTGAGGAAGAACAGGCAATAGAACTATCTGAAAAGGAATTCATTAAGTATATATACAGATATATAGGACCCTCCAAGAGCTCAAGGAAACCATAAACAGAAGCAATAAGAAGACAGATGGTACACTGGAAGAATTCAAGAAACTCATTCAAGAACAAAATAACAAGATAAATACACAATTAGAATTCATACAAAAATAGTGCTTAGAAATCTAGAAAATGAACACTAAAATTATGGAGATATGTAACAGTGGAAGGACAAAAGAGTAGACTATAACTGGCTGAAGAATGCATTTCCTAGCTAAAAAGACAAATCCTTTGATGCCAGCCTGCATGAAGAAAAATCAACAAAGATTTAATAGAAATGAAGAGAACCTAAGAGTTATATGGGATGATATGGAAAGAAACAAAATACACCTGATTGGAATACCAGAACAAGAGGAAGCAAAACAAAACAAAAGAGAAAATTGTAAAAGACTTGCTAACAGAAAATGTCCTCCATATCACGAAGGAAGAAAAGATATCCAGGTAGCCATCCAAGAAGTTCAATGAACCCCATACAGGATAGATCCCAAGACACAGTCACCCACACATATCAAAATCAAATTTTCCAAAACCAAAGACAAAGAAAGAATCTTGGAACAGCTTGGGAGAACCAAATGTCACCTACAATGGACAACCAATAAGACTAACTATGATTTCTCAACAGAAATCATGCAGGCAAGAGGGCAATGGGATGGCATATAAAAAACCTTGAAGGAAAAAAAACTGCCAGCAAGAATTATATACCCAGCCAAACTGTCCCTCAAATATGAGGGTGAAATCAAGATATTCTTGGACAAAAAGAAATTAAGGGATTTGTGAAAAACAAACCAATCCTACAAGAAATGCTAAAGGGAGTCCTTCTGATAGAGAACCCACAACAGAGAACAGCACTTGACACCAGCACCTAGAAACTAAACCAGAAAAAGATTCCTATAATAAGCCCATAAGAAATGTACATAGAGAAATAAGGGAGTCAGTCCACAGACAACATGAGCAACAAAGCAAATAGAAACAATAAAAGTTTTAATTACAAAACTTCCAAAAGGAAAGGAAGATAAGAAATGTCTTTATACAACAGAGTGATCCAAACTTAGAGAGATAAGAATTTGCTTCAGGGTAACCACAAAGATAATTAACAATCCTAAGAAAGCTCAGAAAGAAGAGAAACACAAGGGATAAGTAAGCACAAAACAAACAATAATGAAGAAAAGATTAAAAAAAAAATAAACACAATAACAAAATGAACTCAGCACAGAAAAATATTTGGAACCAGGAAATCACCAACAGCACAACAAAAAGCACAGTAGAATAACAATAAATTCTTACTGTACTAGACTAGGTTCTCTAGATAAACAAAACCAGTAAAGCTTAAATATATGTATACACAGAGAAATTTATCTTAGGAAAATGGCTCACACACTTATATAACCTGACAAGTTCAAAGTTCCTGGATCAAACGTCAAGCTGGAGGCTTTTCCACATCAGGTTGGAGGCTTTTCCCTACTCTTGCAGCTGCAGGGGCTGAGGAGCTCCAGGCTGGCAGGCAGTACACCAGCTGTTGACTCCAACGAATGATGAATCCAAGATCTCCAGGCCGAATGGTGGATTGTTCACTCATGGACAGTTGTAGGCAGCACAACAGAATCCTGATCCACAGAAGAATGTCTCTTTTCCCAGGATGTCCACAGATATACTGGAAGCAGGCCACACCACTAGGGAAACTCCCTTTCAACAGATTGGCTGCTCAAAACAAAATCATCTGATCCCATCATGGGAATAACCACACCACAACAGCTTAAACCACACAGAATTGTGGTCCAGCCAAGTTGACACACAGCTCCAACTATCACAGTCCACCCCTTGTCAACTTGACAGTTGTACACGTCTTTTTAACCATATATAATCTCTAAATAAGGACAATTATAATAAAGTCCTATTTGTGCCTAACATGATACGCTAACATGTGTACAACCGAAATGCATTAACGTTATTTACATTTCATAGTTCATAACAGAAGGAAACAAAAATATTTGATGCACATTTACAATGAAGAAATAAAACAATCACAGTCCTTGTATCTGCAACTGGTCATGTGGTCATAGCTGATATTCAGAGCTACTTTCTTCCACCACCCATTCTGTATTTCCCTTGCCATCAGCAAGTACCTCAGCTGGTATTGGTTCTTTGCCTGCTGGGGTGACCCAAACTTTCATTCCTGAAGGGTCTGGGCTGTTAGCAGTCATATCAGAATTGGGTTGCTGTAATTTTCCATTTGCCTTAATCACAGGGCATGGTAGTATTAAGAGATGTCCTAAAAAAATCTCCTGTATTCCATATATATTCTTCTTTACCTCCATTATATAAAGCCAATCCAATTTCCCCTTGGTAATCAGGATCTATCACACCAGATAGTACAGTAATGCCCTTCTTCGTCTGTTGATCCAGAGGCATGAAGAAGCCAAAATGGCCAGGTGGCATTCTTAATTTCAGTTCAATGCTATCAGTATTGTGTCATTCCTCCCTTTGGGACTAAGATCTCCAAACCCGCAGAGCATAGGTTAGCAGGACAGGAAGCAAAAATTTTTGGAGTGGGTCACTAGGGGTAAGAGTGAGTGGTACCACTCCTGTTTCCACCCCTTGGTTCATGGATCTGTGAATCCTGGGTATTGGAGAAAAAAGAACCATATATTGCATGCTGGTTTAGAGCATATACAGCCTCCTGGAGAACATTGCCCCAACCCTTCAAGAAATTGCCACCTAGCTGGCGCCATGATTGTTTTCTCAGTAGGCCATTCCATTATTCTATCAAACCAGCTGCTTCAGGATGATGGGGATCATGGTAAGCCCAGTGAATTCCATGAGCATAGGCCCAATTGCCACACTTCATTTGCTCTGAAGCGAGTCTCTTGATCTGAAACAATGCTGTGTGGGATACCATGACTGTGGATAAGGCATTCTGTAAGTCCATGGATGGTACTTTTGGCAGAAGCATTGCATGCAGGGAATGCAAATCCATATCCAGAATAAGTATCTATTCCAGTAAGAACAAAACACTGTCCTTTCCATGATAGAAGTGGTCCAGTGTAATCAACCTGCCACCAGGTTGGTGGCTGATCACCCCGAAGAATGGTTCCATATCATGGACTCAGTGTTGGTCTCTGCTGTTGGCAGACTGGGCACTCAGCAGTGGCAGTAGCCAAATCAGCCTTGGTAAGCAGGAGTCTGTATTGCTGTGCCCAAGCATAACCTCCATCCTGGCCACCATGGCCACTTTGTTCATGAGCCCATTGAGCAATGACAGGAGTAGCTGGGGAAAAAGATGGCTGGTTTCCACTGAACATGTCATCCTATCCACCAGATTGTTAAAGTCCTCTGCCGAGGTCACCTTTTGGTGGGCATTTGCATGAGTCACAAATAGCTTTACTCCTTTGGCCCATTCAGAGAGATCTATCCACATATCTCTTCCCCACACATCCTTATCACCAATCATCCAATCATGCTCCTTCCAAGTCCCAGATCATCCAGCTAAGCCATTAGCCACAGCCCATGAATCTGTATATAATCGCACATGTGGCCATTTCTTGTTCCATGCAAAGTGAACAGCCATATGCATGGCTCGAAGTTCTGCCCTTGGGAACGTTTCCTTTCACCACTGTCCTTTAAGGAAGTCCCAGAAGGGGGCTGCAGTGCTGCTGCTGTCCACTTTCGAGTGGTGCCCATGTATTTCACAGAAACATCTGTAAACTAGGCATGAGTTTTCTCTTCCTCAGTCAACTGATCATAAGGAACTCCCTATGAAGCCATAGGTGCAGACTGGGAGAGGGAAGGTAATGTGACTGGAGTGGAGACCATAGGCATTTGGGCCACTTCCTCATGCAACTTACTTGTCCGTTCAGGTCCTGCAAGAGCACAATCTCTGATATACCATTTCCATTTATTGATGGTGTGCTGCTGTGCATGTCCAACTTTATGACTCAGTGAGTCAGACAACACCTAGTTCATGATGGGCAGCTCAGGCCTCATGGTGACTAGGTGGCCCATGGTTAGGCATTCAGTCTCTACTAAATCCCAGTAACAAGCCAAAAGCTGTTTCTCAAAAGGAGAGTAATTATCTCAGAGGATGGCAGGGCTTTGCTCCAAAATCTCAAGGGTCTTTATTGCAAATCAGCAATAGGGACCTGCCAAAGACTCCAAACAGCATCTCTATCTACTACACACACTTCGAGCACCATTGGATCAGCCAAATCATATGGCCCAAGTGACAGAGCAGTCTGCATGGCAGCCTGAAACTGTTGCAGGGCCTTCTATTGCTCTGAACCCCACTCAAAACTAGCAGCTTTGCGAGTCACTTGATAAATAGGCTGCAGCAACACATCCAAATGAGAGATATGTTGCCTCCAAATTCCAAAGATGTCCACCAGATGTTGTGCCTCCTTTTTAGTTGTGAGGGAAGCCAGATACAATAACTTACCCTTCACTTTAGTAGGAATATCTTGACATGCTCCACAACATTGGACTCCTAGAAATTTCACTGAGGTGGAAAGTGCCTTAATTTTTGTTGGGTTAATTTTCCAACCTCTGGCATGCATATGTCTCACCAATAAGACTAGAGTCATTGATACTTCTTCTTTAATAGGTCCAATCAGTATAATGTCATCAATATAATGGACCAGTGTGATGTCTTGGAAGGGAAAGGTGATCAAGATCCCTACAGACTAAATTATGACATAGTGCCAGGAAGTTGATATACCCCTGAGGAAGTACTGTGAATGTGTAATGTTGGCCTTGCCAACTGAAGGCAAACTGCTTCTGATGGTCCTTTGAAACTGGTATTGAGAAAAAGGCATTGGCCAGATCAATAGCTGCATACCAAGCAGCAGGAGATGTACTAATTTGATCAAGCAATGAAACCACATCAGGAACAGGAGCTGCAATTGGAGTCACCAACCTGGTTAAGTTTATCATAATGTACTATCATTCTCCAAGATCCATCTGTTTTTGGCACAGGCCAAACAGGCGAATTAAATGGGGATGTGGTGGGAATCACCATCCCTGCATCCTTCAAGACCTTGATGGTGGCAGTAATC
This sequence comes from Orycteropus afer afer, assembly GCF_000298275.1. Classification (NCBI taxonomy): domain Eukaryota; kingdom Metazoa; phylum Chordata; class Mammalia; order Tubulidentata; family Orycteropodidae; genus Orycteropus; species Orycteropus afer. The sequence goes on along the minus strand of NW_006922280.1, from coordinate 328,880 downwards.
TCTGCTACCCCTCCAGGGACAGGGTATTGCTATTAGTTTATTATTTTTATAGGTAGAGGCAGTTCTAATGGCTTCCAATTGGCTTTTCCTACCATAATATCCCTTACTCCACATGTCAGGGACCCAATGTGGGAATTCTGCCAATTGCTGAGTATATCTATTCCAACTATGCATTCTGGCACTGGGGAAATCACTACAGGATGGGTTTGGGGACCTACTGGACCCACTGTGAGACTTACCTTAGCTAAGACTCCATCAATAACTTGATCTCCATATGCTCCCCCTCTGACTGGTGGGCCACAATGATGCTTTGGGTGTCCTGGAATTAGTGTCAATTCAGAGCCAGTGTCCAGTAATCCCCAAAAAGTCTGATTATTTCCTTTTCATCAATGAACAGTCACTCCTATAAAAGGCCTCAGATCCCTTTGGGGAAGACTCAAAGAAAAATTGACATTTTAAATTTTTGCCAATGTAGTGGGATCCTTCCTCAAAGGGACCTGGCCTCCCCTTTATTCAAGGCATTGTGGGTCTGTAAACTGACTCAAGTCTGGGAATTGATTGAGAAGTAATGACTCTGTATTCTGGCAATTCAATCTAGGTTGCTGTTCACGTGACCTAGAATTCTGTCTACATAGATCAAGTAAACATTTAATAGGTTTGCCATGTATTTCACTAGTAGGAACACCATGAGCAAGAAGCCTTGGTAAGGCTGTCCATTATGGTATCCACACCCACCTTGCCTTTGTCAATTACCTGCTGCCACTTGGCCCCTACTACCACGGGGACCAATCAGCCCCATCGTAGTTAAGTGTCTTGGTTAATTAGGGCAGTTCCCACTGTCAAATCAGGTTTACATAAAATAGCAATCACAGCAATCTTCAAGGATGCTGGAGATTCTTTCACAAATTTATTCCTCACCATACTGGTGAAAGTCTTGTCACCTGGGCTCTCCATTTCTGTCTCTAGGGTTCTAATCTGATAAATCCATTCTAACAGCCTACTTTCCCTAAGCCTCTGGATACATTCTTCTCCATTATACCAAGGTAGGTCTGGTACTTCTACTTGCCTTAAAGTAGGCCACCACATAATCCATGCTTCAGTAAGACAACCAAATAAACTACTAGATCCTTTCCTAACCTCTTGAGCTGAAACATTGAATGAAGAATCTGTACTTAGTGGGCCTAAATCAATAAACTCAGACTGATCCAATGTTACATTCCTTGCACCATTATCCCACACCCTTAGTAGCCATTCCCATACATATTCTCCAGGTTTCTGTCTGTACATGTTAGCAAAATCAAGTAGATCTTTTCACGTGTAGTGTACCACCTCCTCAGTCACACTTTCTATTTCACCTTTTGGGGCTCACTTGGACTTAACTTTAGTTATAGGTCTAGCAGCAACAGTGGGTGTTTGAGGAAGTTCCTAAGAACATTCAGGAATGCCTTCCATGGCCTCTGCCTCAGGCAATGACCCAGCAGGACCAATTTGGCTAATTCCATCAAGCTGAGGTGGAGGGGATAATGCTTTTACAGTAATCCCTTCAGATGGGAGGGATTCAACAGAATTTACAGATTCCATATCCTGATCTTCCTGACTATCTGCCCATATGTCCCCATTCCAGGTTTCAGGATCCCATTTTTATTTTTCCCAATCAATACCTCATTTTAACTTCAGACATCATTCTGGGTTGGCAATTTAATTTGTATTGTAATTCAGCCGCCCTTGCAATAAGACTCTGGGTTTGGTTTTCAGCAATATCAGCTCTGTTACTAGAAGAAATAAGTCATTCTTTCAGAGCACAACTGGAAACACTGAGGTTTTTTATGAGGTGCTTAAGCCGAGATTCAGCAGCTCTAAGCTCATCTCACTCTTTCACCACTTTGTCTAGTGTAAGTAGTACCAAACAATCAGCTTCCTTATACTCCTCATGCTGACAAAATTGCAGAAAAGTATCAAATATGCTATTACCCAGAGCCTCACTTCTCACAAGTACTTGATCTTTTGGTTGTTCTGTTTTGCATATTAATTTTGCCACCTCACACCACGGATTAGCAGGGCCCTCTTTACGAACAGAGGCAGGGTCACTAGTGTCCTTACCATTAATCAAATTGGAGAACCAATTTAGGAAGCCCATCCTTATGAATTTGTCTTTCTATAACCACTCTCAGTACCAATGTATTAGACTGGGTTCTCTAGAGAAACAAAACCAGTAAAGCTTATATATATATATATATATAGAGAGAGAGAGAGAGAGAGAGAGAGAAATTTAGGAGGGCTGGTAGCATAGTGCCTAAGGCACTTGACTGCTAACCAGAGGGCTGGCGGTTCAAACCCACCAACCACTCCTTGGAAGGAAGATAGGGCAATCTACTTCTCTAGTGATACTGCCTCAGAAACCCAAGGAGGGGTCACTATAAGTTGGGTCTGGCTCGACGGCACATAACAAAAACAACAACAAATATATAAATCTTTTTAGGAAAATGGCTTACACATTTATGGAAGCTGGCAAGTCCAAAGTTCTTGGATCAAACATCAAGCTGGAGGCTTTTCCTGACTCTTGCCGCTGCAGAGGCTGAGGAGCTCAAGGCTGGCAGGCAGTACACTGGCTGTTGACTCCAACAAATGACAAATCCAAGATCTCCAGGCCGAATGGTGGATTGTTCACTCATAGACAGTTGTAGGCAACACAACAGAATCCTGATCCACAGAAGAATGTCTCTTTTCCCAGGATTTCCATAGATATACTCGAAGCAGGCCACACCCCTAGGGAAATTCCCTTTCAACAGATTGGCTGCTCAAAATATAATCATCTGATCCCATCATTGGAATAACCACACCACAACAGCTTAAACCACACAGAATTGTGGTCCAGCCAAGTTGATACACAGCTCCAACTGTCACACATACCTAACACAAATTACACTCCATAAGAATGGGCTAAATGCACCAGTCAAGAGAAAGAGAATGGCAGACTGGATGAGAAAAGAAGATCCATCGGTATGCTGCCTACAAGAGACCCATCTTAGACACAAAGATAAAAATAAATTATAAATCAAGGAGTGGAAAAAATATATCAACCGAATGGTAACCAAAAAAGAGCAGGAGTGGCAATATTAATTTCTGATAAATTAGACTTCAAGGTGAAAACCAGCATAAGGGACAAAGAAGAACACTATATGATAGTAAAAGTCAATTGACCAAGAGGACATCACCATAATAAATATCTATGCATCCAGTGAAAGAGCTCCAAAACACATAAAGCAAATACTAACTGAATTGATAGGAAAAATACAGAACTCTACAATAGTCTTAGGAGACTTCAACACAGCACTTTCATGAGGAGACAGAACAACTAGAAAGAAACTCACAAAGATATGGAAGAACTCAGCCACACAATTAACCAACTTGACCTCATAGACATATACAGAGCACTCCAGCCAACAAAAGCACAATACACATTCTTCTCTAGTGCACATGGATCATTCTCCAGAATAGACCATATGTTAGTACACAAAATAAGCCTCAATAAATTCAAAAACATTGAAATACTACAAAGCATCTTCTTGGATCACAATGCTATAAAGTTAGAAATCAATACTAGGAAGACCAAGAGGGGGAATATGTGGAAATTGAATAATACACTGCTCAAAAACTACTGGGTAACAGAAGATATAAAGAATGAAATTAAAAAAAAAAAAATTCCTAGAAACAAATGAGAAGGAAGATACAACTTACCAAAACATCTGGGACACAATGAAAGCATTACTCAGAGGTCAATTCATAGTAATAAATGCACACATCAAAAAAGGGGAAAGAATCAAAATCAACACTTCTGCTCAAGAACTCTGACAATTAGAAAA
>NW_006922280.1:323319-324407 GCF_000298275.1 Orycteropus afer afer | reverse complement strand
CAAAGATTCAGGGAAGAGCTGACACCTATACTACTCAAACTATTCTAAAACAGAAAAAGATGGAATACTCCCAAATTCATTCTATGAAGCAAGCATAACACTGATGCAAAACTGGGGGAAAATATCACTAAAAAAGATAACTACAGACCAATATCCTTCATGAATATAACCTCAAAAATCCTCAAGAAAAACTTAGCCAACAGAATACAACCACATATCAAAATAATAATAATAATAATACACCATAACCAAGTGGGATTCATTCCAGGCATGCAAGCATGGTTCAACATTGGAAAAACAATCAATATAATCTACTACATAAACAAAACAAAATGAAAAATATGATCATATCAATTGATGCAGAAAAAACTTTTTATAAAATCCAACACCAATTCCTATTAAAAACCATCATTAAAATAGCATTAGAAGGGAAAATACTCAACATAATGAAGGGCATATATGCAAAACCCACAGCCAACATTATTGTTAATGGAGAAAGACTCAGAGCATTCTGCTTGCGAACAAGACAAATATGCCCTCTAGCACCACTTCCATTCAAAATTGTATTGGAAGTCCTAGGTAGGGAAATAAGGCAAGAAAGAGAAATAAAAGTCATCCAAATTTGCAAAGAAGAAGTAAAGCTATCACTATTTGCAGATGATATGATCCTATACATAGAAAACCCAAGAGACTCAGCAAAAAAAATTGCTGGAACAAATAGAAAGGTTCAGCAAAGTGGCAGGATACAAGGTCAATATACAAAAATCAGTTGGATTCCTCTACATCAGCAAAAAGGCCTCTGAAAAGGAAATAAAATAATACAATAAAACTCACTGCTCTCAAGTTGCATCTGACTCATAGCGACCCCTCCTTCAGTTTCCGAGGTGGTATCATTATGGAAGTAGAATGCCTAACCTTCCTTCCAAGGAGTGGTGGGTGGGTTTCAACCACCAGCCTCTGGTTAGCAGTCAGATGGCTTAGGCACTGTTCTGGTTACCTAGTGCCACTCTGACAAGAAATATACCACAAATGGAATGGCCTTAACAAACAGGAGTTTATTCTTACAATTTGGAGGCTTTAAGTCCAAG
>NW_006922280.1:315613-322699 GCF_000298275.1 Orycteropus afer afer | reverse complement strand
AATGCAATCCCGATTTAATTTCCATCAGCATTTTTTAAGGACATAGAAAACCAGTCACTAATTTCATATAGAAAGGAATGAGACCTTGGATAAGCAACACACTTCTGAATAAGAAAAACAAAGTATGAGGTCTCACACTCCCAAACTTCAAAACCTGCGATACAGCCACAGTAGTCAAAATAACATGGTATTGGTACAAAGATAGACAGACAAATGGAACAGAACAGAAAACTCAGAAATAGACCCATCCATCTATGGACAGTAATATCAGACACTGTTTCATTGCTATTCATAAGGTTTTCATTGGCCTATTGTTTGAGAAGTGGATGGCCTCTTCCTCCTGAGTCTGTCTTAGTCCGGAAGCTCTGCTGAAACCTGTCCACCTGCTGGCACTTGAGACACCAGTGGCATAGCCTCCAGCCTCACAGAAACACACAAGCCACCACAGGATGACAAATGGACAGACGAGTTAATCTCTCTTAGCTGTTAAAGTTTTTCAGTAATATATCAGACAGTGTTTCACTGCTGTTCATAAGGCTATTCACTTCTCAAACAATTGGCCAGTGAAAACCTTATGAATATAAGCTAGTGAAACATTGTTTGATATATTACTGGAAAACTTTATGAATAGCTTTGAAACATTGTCTGATATAGTGCCAGAAGAGGAGCCCATCATGTCAGAAGACACTCAAAATTTGACTGAAGAAGAGCTGTCTCTTCAGAGGAAAGACAACATTAATGATATTGATAGAGTAAAGGTTTGGGGACCTCCATTGGCTGATATGTCATGATTCAAAATGAGTGGAAACAGATGCAAACATTAGTAAATAATTGGAAGATGGAATGTACATAGTATGAATCTAGAAAAATTGGAAGTTGTCAAAAATTAGATAGAATGCATAAAGATCTGTATCCTAGGAATTAGTGAGCTAAAATGGACAGGTTTTGGCCATTTTGAATAGGCAACCATATGATATACTATGCTGGGAATGACAAATTGAAAAGGAATGGTGTGGCATTCAGCATCATGAAGACTGGTTCAAATCTGTCCTGAAGTACAATGCTGTCAGTGATGAGATAATTACCATACACCTACAAGGAAGACCAGTTAAAACTACTATTATTCAAATCTATGCACCAGCCACCAAAGACAAAGATGAAGAAATTGAAGATTTCTGCCAACTTCTGCAGTCTGAAATTGACTGAACATGCAATCAAGATGTGTTGATTATCACTGGTGACTGGAATGCAAAAGTTGGAAACAAAGAAGAGTTACCAGTAGTTGGAAAATACTGGCTGGTGATAGAAATAATGCTGGAGATTGCATGATAGAATTTTGCGAGATCAATGTGATAGTTGGAGCTGTGTGTCAACATAGCTGGACCACAATTCTGTGTGGTTTAAGCAATTGTGATTGGGTTATTCTCATCATGGGATTGGATGAATATGTTTTGAGCAGGCAATCTGTTGAAGGGGCGTTTCCTTAGGAGTGTGGCATGCTTCCAATGTATTTATGGACATTTCGGGAAAAGAAACACTCTTCTGTGGATTGGGATCCTGTTGTGCTGCCTACAACTCTCTGTGAGTGAACAATTCACCATTTGGCCTGGAGATCTTGGATTCATTATTCATTGGAGTAAGCAGCTAGTGTACCACCTGCCAACCTCAACCTTGTCAGCCCCTGCAGCTGTGTAAATCAGAAAAGCTTCCAGCTTGACATTTGATCCAAGAACTTGGGACTTGCCAGCTTCTATAAGTGTGTGAGCCATTTTCCTAAGATAAATTTATCTTTCTCTTTCTGTATTTATAAGCTTTACTGGTTTTGCTTCTCTAGAGAACCCAGCCTAATACATTTGGTACCAGGAGTGGTTCTAGAGAGACAAAATCATCAGGATGGGCTTCCTAAGTTGGTTCTCACTGATTCTGTTTTGGTTCTCCAATTTGATTAATCATAAAGGCACTGGTGACCCTGCCTCTGTTAGTAAAGAGGGCCCTGCTAATCCATGGTGTGAGATGGCAACATTAATATGCAAAATAGCACCACCAATAGATCAAGGATTTTTGAGAATTAAGGCTCTGGGTGATCACATATTTGATAATTTTCTGCAATTTTGTCATCTTGAGGAATATAAGGAAACTGGTTGGTTAGTCCTACTTATGCTAGACAAAGTTGTGAAAGAGTGAGATGAGTTTAGGGCTGCTGAGTCACAGCTCAAGTGCCGCAAAAAAGACCTCAATGTTTCCAGTTATACTCTGAAAGAATGCCTTATTTCTTCTAGTAACAGAGTTAATATTGCCGAAAACCAAACCCAGAGTCTTATTGTAAAAGTGGCTGAATTATAACACCAATTAAATTGCCAACTCAAAATGGTATCTGAAACTAAAGTAAGGGCATAGATTGGGAAAAAAAATGGGGTCCTGAAAACTGGAATGGCGACATATGAGCAGATAGTCAGGAAGATGAGGACATGGAGCCTGTAAATTCTGTTGAATCTTTCCCATCTGAAGGAATTACTATAAAACCATCATCCCTTCCATCTCAGTTTGATGGGATTACCCCAACTGTTCCTGCTGGGTCATTGCCAGAGGTAGAGATCATGGAAGACATTGCTGAATGTTCTCAGGAACTTCCCCAACAGCTGTTAGACCTATAACTAAAGTTAAGTCCAAGCGAGCCCCAAAGGGTTTAATACAAAGTGTGACTTAGGAGGTGGTCATTACACCTGAAAAGACCTACTTGATTTTGCTAACATGTACAGAATGACCTGGAGAATATGTATGGGAATGGCTACTGAGGGTGTGGGATAATGGTTCAAGGAATGTAAGATTGGATCAGTCTGAGTTTGGATTCTTCATTCAATGTTTCAGCTCTAGAGGTTAGGAAAGGATCTAATAGTTTATTTGGTTGTCTTACTGAAGCATGGATTATATGGTGGCCTACCTTAAGTCAAGCTGAAGTACCAGACCTGCCTTGGTATAATGTAGAAGAAGGTATCCAGAGGCTTAGGGAAATTGGCCTGTTAGAATGGATTTATCAGATTAGACCCAGAGAGCCAGTAATGGAGAGTCCAGAGGACATGCCTTTTACCAGTACGGTGAGGAATAAATTTGTGAAGGGATCCCCAGCATCCTTGAAGACTGCTGTGATTGCTATTCTATGTAAGCTGGATTTGACAGTGGGAACTGCCCTAATTGAACTAAGACACTTAAATATGATGGGGCTGATTGGATCCCATGGTAATAGGGGCCAAGTGGCAGCAATTAATCCACAAAGGCAAGGTGGGTGTGGTTACCATAATGGACAGCAGAATCAAAACAGTAATCAGAATACTCTGACTCCTGGAATTATGGCACTGGCTACTTAGGCATAGTTTTCCTATGAGTGAAATACATGGCAAACCTACCAAATATTTACTTGATCTATATAGAGAGAAGAATTCTAGGTCACGTGAACAGCAGCCTAGATTGAATTGCTAGAATACAGAGTCATGGCCTCTCAATCAATTCCCAGACTTGTGTCAGTTTACAGACCCACAACCCCTTGAATGAGGCCAGGTCCCCTTAAAGAAGGGCCCCACTACATTGCAAAAAATTAAAAATGTCAATCTTTCTTCGAGCCTTCCCCAAAGGGATCTGAGGTGTTTTACAAGAGTGACTGTTCATTGTGGAAAATGAAATAATCAGACTTTTCAGGGATTACTAGACATTGACTCTGAACTGACACTAGTTCCAAGACACCCAAAGGGTCATTGTGGCCGATCAGTCAGAGTGGGCCATATGGAGGTCAAATTATTGAGAGAGTCTTAGCTAAGGTGCATCTCACAATGAGTTCAATGGGTTGCCGAACCCATCCTGTAGTGATGTCACCAGTTCCAGAATGCATAATTGGAATAGATATACTGAACAATTGGTATAATTCCCACATTGGGTCCCTGACATGTGGAGTAATGTCTATTATTGTAGGAAAAGCCAATTGGAAACCATTATAACTGCCTCTACCTAGAAAAAATAGTAAACCAAAAGCAATACTACATGCCTGGAGGGGTTGCAGAGATTACTGACTGCCACCATGAAGGACTTGAAGGATGCAGGGGTGGTGATTCCCAACACATCTCCATTTAATGCCAATTTGGCCTGTGCCAAAAATAGATGGATCTTGGAGAATGATAGTAGATTATCGTAAACTTAATCAGGTGGTGACTCCAATTGCAGCTGCTGTTCCTGATGTGGTTTCATTGCTTGAGCAAATTAGTACATCTCCTGGTACTTGATATGCAGCTGTTGATCCGGCCAATGCCTTTTTCTTGATACCAATTTCAAAGGACTATCAGAAGCAGTTTGCCTTCAACTGGCAAGGCCAACAATATACTTTCACAGTGCTTCCTCAGAGGTATAACAACTCCGCAGCACTATGTCATAATTTAGTCTAGGGATCTTAGTTGCCCTTCCCTACAACAAGACATTCTACTGGTCCATTATATTGATGACATGCTGATTGGACCTAGTAAGGAATAAGTATTAATGACTCTAGACTTACTGGTTAGACATCTGCATGCTAGAGGGTGGGAAATTAACCCAACAAAAATTCAGGCACCTTGCACCTCAGTGAAATTTCTAGGGGTCCAATGGTGTGGGGCATGTTGAGATATTCCTACTAAAGTGAAAAATGAGTTATTATATCTGTCTTCCCTCACAACTAAGAAGAAGGCACAACATCTGTTTGACCTCTTTGGATTTTGGAGGCTGCATATCCCTCATTTGGATGTGTTTCTTAGGCCTACTTATCAAGTGACTTGGAAAGCTGCTAGTTTTGAGTGGGGTGCAGAACAGAAGGCTCTGCAATGGGTTCCAGCTTCCATGCAGGCTGCTTTGCCACTTGGGCCATATGATCCAGTTGATCCAATGGTGCTTGAAGTGTCTAGCAGATAGAGATGCTGTTTGGAGTCTTTGGCAGGTCCCTATTGGTGAATCACAACACAGACCCTTGAGATTTTGGAGCAAAGCCTTAACATCCTCTATAGATAACTACTCTCCTTTTGAGAAAAAGCTTTTGGCTTGTTACTGGGCTTTAGTTGAGACTGAATGCCTAACCATGGGCCACCTAGTCACCATGAGGCCTGAGCTGCCCATCATGAACTGGGTGTTGTCTGATCCACAAAGTCATAAAGTTGGACATGCATAGAAGCACTCCATCATTAAATGGAAGTGGCATATCAGAGATCAGGCTCGAGTAGGACTTGAAGGCACAAGTAAGTTGCATGAGGAAGTGGCCTAATTGCCTATGGTCTCTACTCCAGTCACATTACCTTCCCTCTCCTAGTCTGCACCTGGGTCTCATGGGGAGTTCCTAGGATCAGTTGATGGAGGAAGAGAAAACTCATGCCTGGTTTACAGATGGTTCTGTGCAATATGCAGGCACCACTCAAAAGTGGACTGCATCCCCTTTTTGGGACTTCCTTGAAGGATAGTGGTGAAGGGACATCCTCCCAATGGGCAGAACTTCAAGCTGTGTATCTGGCTGTTCAGTTTGCATGGAAAAAGAAATGGCCAGATGTGTGATTGTATACAGATTCATGGACTGTGGCTAATGTCTTGGCCGCATGGTCTGGGACTTCAAAGGAACATAATTGGAAAATTGGTGACAAGCCTGTATGGGGAAGAAGTATGTGGATAGATCTCTCTGAATGGGCCAAAGGAGTAAAGATATTTATGTCTCATGTGAATGCCCTCCAAAAGGTGACCTTGGCAGAGAAGGACTTTAATCAGGTGGATAGGATAACATGTTCAGTGGAAACCAGACATCCATTTTCCCCAGCTACTCTTGTCATTGATCAATGGGCTCGTGAACCAAGTGGCCATGGTGGCAGGGATGGAGGTTATGCATGGGCTCAGAAACATAAACTTCCGCTTATCAAGGGTGATTTGGCTACCACCACTGCTGAGTGCCCAGTCTGCCATCATAAGAGACCAACACTGAGTCCGCCATATGGAAACATTTCTCTGGTGATCAGCCAGCAATTTGGTGGTAGGTTCATTACATTGGACCACTTCCATCATGGAATGGTCAGCATTTTGTGCTTACTGAATAGATACTTATTCTGGATATGGATTCACATTCCCTGCACACAATGCTTCTGCCAAAACTACCATCAATGGACTTACAGGATGCCTTATCCACCATCATGGTATCCCACACAGCATTGCTTCAGATTAAGGGACTCACTTCACAGCAAATGAAGTGTGGCAATGTGCCTGGGCTCATGGAATTCACTGGTCTTACTGTGTTCCCCATCATCCAGAAGCAGTTGGCTTGATAGAACGATGGAATGGTTTACTAAAAATAAAATTACAGAGCCAGCTTGGTGGCAATACCTTGAAGGGTTGGGGCAATGTTTTCCAGGAGGCTGTATATGCTCTAAACCAGCGTCCAATGTATGGTGCTGTTTCTCCAGTAGCCAGCATTCATGTGTCTAGGAACCAAGGGGTGGAAACAGGAGTGGTACCACTCACTATTACCTGTAGTCACCCACTCAAAAAATTTTTGCTTCCTGCTACCCTATGCTCTGCAGGTTTGGAGATCTTAGTCCCAAAGGGAGGAACACTCCCATCTGGAGACACATATTGATTACATTGAACTGGAATTTAAAAATGCCACCCAGCCATTTTGGCTTCCTTGTGCCTCTGAATCAACAAAGTAGGGCATTACTGCACTATCTGATGTGATAGATCCTGATTACCAAGGGGAAATTGGTTTGACATTACATAATGGAGATGAAGAAGAATATGCTCGGAATACAGGAGACTCTTCAGGATGTCTCTTAGTACTACTGTGCCCTGTGATTAAAGCCAATGGAAAATTACAGCAACCTAATTTTTATATGACTACCAATGGCCCAGATCATTCAAGAATGAAGATTTGGGTCACCCCACCACATCAAATATTTTTTTCCTTCTGTTATGAATTGTGAAATGTAAATAAGGTTAATGTGTTTCAGTTGCACATGTTAGTGTATCATGTTAGGTGCAAATATAACTTTATAATTGTCCTTGTTTAGAGATTATATATGGTTAAGAAGATGTGTACAA
>NW_006922280.1:308632-315313 GCF_000298275.1 Orycteropus afer afer | reverse complement strand
AGCTGGTATACTACCTGCTAACCTTGAGCTCTTCAGCCCCTGCAGCTGCATGAGTTGGGAAAAGCCTCCAGGTTGATGTTTGATCCAAGAACTTGCAACTTGCCAGCTTCTATAAGTGTGTGAGCCATTTTCCAAAGATATATTTCTCTTTCTCTCTCTCTATATATATGTAAGTTTGCTGGCTTTGCTTCTCTAGAGAACCAAGCCCACACAACCAATGATGTATTAATTGCAAATACCTTTTTTCAACAACATAAATGACACATGGACTTCACCAGATGGACTACACAGGAATAAGACTGGCTACATCTGTGGTAAGAGGTGATGGAGAAGTTCAGTATCATCTGCCAAAACAAGGTCAGGATCTGATTGTGGAACAGATTATCAACTGCTCTTATGAACGTTCAAGTTGAAGTTGAAGGCATTTAAAACAAGTCCACAAGAGCCAAAATATGACCTTGATAATACCCTTCCCGAATGTAGAGACCATTTAGAGAATAGCTTTGATGCATTGAACAACAATGTCTGAAATCCAGAGGAACTGTGGGATATCATCAAGAACATCACCCATGAAGAAACCAAAAAGTCATTAAAAAGACAAGAAAGAAAGGAAGAAAAGACCAAAATGAATGTCAGAAGTGACTCAAAAACTTCCCTTTGAATGGAGAGTACCTAAAGAAAATGGAAGAAATGACAAGATAAACGAGCTGAATAGAATATTTCAAAGAACAGCTCAAGAAGACAAAGCCAATTATGATAATGAAATGTGCAAAAACCTGAAGTTAGAAAACAAAAAGGGAGGAACACACTTGGCATTTCTCAACTGAAATAACTGAGAAAAAATTTAAGCCTCGAGTTGCAATATTGAAAGATTTGATGGGCAAAATATTGAATGATGCAGGAAACATTAAAAGAAGATGGAAGGAATACACAGAGTCACTGTACCAAAAAGAATTGGTCCATCTTCATCCATTTCAGTAGTTGACATATGATGAAGAACCAATGGTATGGAAGGAAGAATTTGAAGCTGCACTGAAGGAATTGGCGAAGAGCAAAGCCCCAGGAATTGATGGAATACCCATTGAGATGTTTCAACAAATGGATACTCCACTGGAGGTACTCACTCACCTATGCCAGGAGCTTTGGAAGACAGTTACCTGGCCAACTGACTGGAAGAGATCCATATTTGTATCCATTCCAGAGAAAGGTAATCCCACAGAATGTGGAAATTATCATACAATATCAATAATATCACATGCAAGTAAAATCTTACTGAAGATAATTCAAAACTGGTTGCAGCAGTATATTGATAGGGAGCTTCCAGAAATGCAAGCTGGATTTAGAAGAGAATGTGGAACATGGGATATCATTGCTGATGTCAGATGTATCTTAGCTGAAAACAAAAAATACCAGAAAGATGTTTACTTGTGTTTTATTGACTATGCAAAAGCATTCGATTATGTGGATCATAACAAATTATGGATAACATTGAGAAGAATGGGAATTCCAGAATGCTTAATTGTATTCATGAGGAACTATGCATAAACCAGGAGGTTGTCATTGGAACAGAACAAGGTGATACTGCGTGGTTCAAAATCAAGGAGAGAGTGTGTCAAGGTTGTATCTTTTCACCATACTTAATCAATTTGTATGCTGAGTAAATAACCCAAGAAGCTGTATTATATGAAGAAGAAAATGGCATCAGGATTGGAGGAGGACTCATTAACAACTTGCAATATGCAGATGACACAGGTTTGCTTGCTTGAAGTGAAGATGACTTGAGGTACTTACTGATGAAGATTAAAGACTACAGTTTGCAGTATGGATTACACCTCAATATAAAGAAACCAAAAATCCTCACAACTTGTCCAATAAACAGCTTCATAGTGGATGGAGAAATGATGGAAGTTGTCAAGGACTTCATACTACTTGGTTCTACAATCAACACCAATAAAAACCATAATCAGGACATCAGATGACATATTTCATTGGCCAAATCTGCTGCTATTTCAAGTGCTGAAGAGCAAAGATGTCTCCTTGAAGATTAAGATGTGCCTAACCCAAACCATGGTATTTTCAATCATCTCTTATGCATGTGGAAGCATAATGAGTAAGAAAGACCAAAGAAGAGTTGATGCTTTTGATTTGTGGTGTTGGTGAAGAATGCTAGAAGTGCCGTGTTCTGCTAAAAGGACTAAAATCTGTCCTGGAAGAAGTGAAGCTGGAATGCTCCTTGGTAGCAAGAATGGCCAAAACTTCATCTCACCTACTTCAGTCATGTTGTCAGAAGGAACCATTTCATCAAGAAGAATATCATGGTTGGTAAAGTAGAAGGTCAATGAAGGGGAAGGCCCTCAACGAGATGGGTTGACTCAGTAGCTGTAACAATGGGCTTAGGTATAGCAAGGATCATGAGGCTGGCATAAGACTGGGCATTATTTTGTTCTGCTGTACATAGGATCACTATAAGTCAGAGATGACTTGATGACACCTAACAACAACAACAACAACAAATCTATGGACAGCTGATCTTTGACAAAGTTCTAAAACCCATTAAATGAGAGAGAGAAGCTTCTTTAACAAATGGTGCTGGTAAAATTGGATATCCACTTGGAGAAAAATGAAACAAGACCCATTCTTCACCCGTACACAAAAACAAACTTAATTTGGATCAAAGACTTAAATGTAAAACCCAAAACTATAAAGCTCATCAAAGATAAAATAGGGAGAAATCTAGGCATAAATAGACTATCAAGCATAACCAAAATGCACAGCAGCAGAAGAGAAACTAGATGACTGGGACCTTTTAAAAATTAAATTGTGTGCATCAAAAGACTTCCCCAAAAGGGTAAAAAGGGAACCTATAGATAGGGAAAAAAAAATTGGCTATGACATATCTGACAAGACTTATCTCCAAAATTTATTAAAAAAACTTCCACACCTCAACAACAAAAACACAAGCAATCCAATTCAAAAATGGGCAAGGGACATGAACAGACACTTCACTAAAGAAGATATACTGGCAGCCAACAAACACATGAGCCTAATAATCATAAGCCATTAGAGAGATGTAAATCAAAACAACAATGAGATATCATCTCACCCCAGGAATAAGAGCAAAGTTAAACAAGACGGAAAGTAACAAATGATAGCAAGGCTGTGCAAAGATTGGAACTCTCATACACTGCTGGTGGGACTGCAAAATGGTACAGCCATTTTGGCAAATGGTATAGCATTTCCTTAGAAAACTGAAAATGGAAATACCATTTGATCCAGCAATTCCATTATTAGGAATATATCCTCAAGGCATGAGAGACAGGACACGAACAGACATATGCGCACCCATGTTCATTGCAGCAAAATTCACTATAGCAAAAGGATGGAAACAACCTAAATGTCCATGTACAGATGAATGCATAACCAAACTCTGGTGCATTTACACTATGCAACATTAAAGAATAATGAAGAGTACATGAATCATCTCACAAACTGGATGAGTTTAGAGGACATTATGCTGAATGAAATAAATCATTCACAGAAGGACAGTTCATGGAAAGATTTACTCTCAGAAGGCAACTCATTTTGTTGGTTACCGGGGATGGGAAAGAAAGGGAGGGAAAGGGAGGGAAAATCTCAGACTAGTTGGTGGTTACATATTGATTTGTGTGAGAGGAGGAATGGTATGGAAAAAGTTTGTGTTCAGCATGGTAACACTGGGGAAATGAAAGATAATGAAATGTACACAAAAGACACAGACAACAGAGGCAAATACTATTACATGCACAATACTTCAGTATCACTAGCATCACACACTAGGCTATGGATTAATCCATAGACAGATGAGAAGATCCGGTAGGGGTAGGCAAACAGGAATGCATCATAGACCAAGGATAGATTTGTCTGAAGATAATCTTACATGTGCACTTGTACTACAAAATTAGCCACATACATTACAGAAGTGACAGAAGATAAGGTTAGAGTAACTACTCAGAGACAAAATAACACCTTGTGAGAGTCAATCACCAGGCCTGTGAACTCTGGACCATGGTCTAGGGGGACATCATGCTCCATTGGCACATTTCATTGTTGTTAGGTGCTGTCAAGTGGTCTCTGACTCATAGTGAAGCTATGTATAACAGAACAAAACACTGCCCAGTCCTGTGCCATCCCTCATGATGCCTGCTATACCTGAGCAAATCATGCACCCACTGTGTCAATCCATCTTTTTGAGGACCTTTCCTTTTCTTGTTGACCCCCCACTTTACCAAGCATGATATCCTTCTCCAGAGAATGGTTCCATCTGACAATGACCAAAGTAGGTGAGATGAAGTTTGGCCATTCTTTTTTCTTTTTCTTTTTTTTTTTTTTAATTTACAAATGCATTTTATTTTATTTTATTTTTTATTGTGGTTTGGGTGAAAATTTACAGAGCAAATTCACTTTCCATACAGCAGTTCACATACACTTGTCTCATGACATTGACCAAAATTCAACACAATGCAACAGCTACCCTCCCACTTCCTCCCAACAGTCACCTCTTCCTTGTGTCCATCCCTCCATGCAACCCCTCCCCTGATCAGTCTCAGTGTGCATGAACCTCCCTTCTTTCTCCCATGATTGTTCTTTCCAAAGAGTGTATCTGCCTCAGGTAAATGTTCAACTACTATGCCTGTCTTTTATTTGACTGGAAGCCACAGGTGTGGGTTCAATTCCAGACCTGAAGGGAAGCTAGGGGCCATAGTCTCAGTGGTTCCACAACGCTCTATCAGAACAGCAAACCTGGTCTCCCCACCCTTTTTTTATTCCAAATGATTTTGAGTTTTGTCTCACATTTTTCTCCCTCTCTATCCAGGATCTCCTACATAGATTCCCCCTCTGAGTGGTTGACAGTGGTAGCCAGACACCATCTAATTCTTCTGATCTCATAGTCTTATAGGTTGTGGATCTCATGGTGTACCAGTTGCTAGGACTAATTGTTTCAATGAATCTTTGATTTTCTTCATTCTTCTTTGCTCTGGACAAGGAGAGACCCATCATTGCATTTAGATGGCTGCTTGCAAGCTTTTAAGATTCCAGTGGCTACTTGCCAAAGTAATAGGTCCAACAATGTTTTGTGTAGTATGTTATGCCAATTGAGCTTGATGTCCCCTTGTGACTATGGTTCCAAGCCCACAGGTTCAACTACTCAGTCACTCTGGGTAGTTATCTGTGACCAAGAAGTGACTACAACCTTGTCCCTTGTCAGCTCTACTATACACCTGGGAATTCAGATCAAACAAATACACTTATATTACCATTGTCTGCCAATCCTATACATGGTCTTGGGTACACTCCCTGTTTCATGTTGTTGTTGTTGTTAGGTGCCGTCGAGTCATTTCCGACTCATAGTGACCCCATGCACAGCAGAATGAAACACTGACTGATCCTACATCAGCTCCATGATCCCTGCTCTACTTGAGCCCATCATCGCAGCCACCATGTCAATCCATCTCGTTGAAGGCCTCCCCTCTTTCATCGACCTTCCACCCTACCAAGCATGACATCTTTCTCCAAGGAATGGTCCCTTCTGACAACAAGACCAAAGTAGGTGAGATGAAGTCTGGCCATTCTTGCTTCCAAGGAGCATTTCAGGTGCACTTCCTCCAACACAGATCTGTTAGTTCTTTTAGCAGTCCATGGTACTTTCAGTATTCTTTGCCAGCACCACAACTCAAAAGCATCAACTCTTCTTCGGTCTTCCTTATTCATTGTCCAGCTCTCACATGCATATGAGGCACTTGGAAATATCATGGCTTGTGTCAGGCACACCTTAGTCCTCAAGGAGACATCCTTGCTCCTCAGCACTTGAAACAGTTCCTTCACAGTTGACCTTCCCAATGCTACACGTCGCCTAATGTCCTGACTGCTGCTTATATTGGCATCGGTTGTAGAACCAAGCAATGCTTCATAGAGACACCTAATGGTTTAATTTGTCCACCCATCTAACCACCCATATACCCATGTTTGCCTTCACTGACAATGCCGTACTCTATGTGCAAAAGGATTCATCTTAGTTGTCTGTACCTCCCATGTACCTCTCTATTTCTTCCTCTTCCTCAGTGCCACCATGTTGATTATTCACATTTGGTACATTGCCCTTCTCTTCACCCACATCAATAATTGTCCCTACCTGTCTAGCAGTGTTCCTTTCCCTCACCTCCCATCCCTGGTAACCAACAAAGAAAATTTCCTTCCATAGAGAAGCCTTTCCTTGCCTTTTACAATAATTAATTAATACAATATTTGTCCTTTTGTGATTGACTTATTTCACTCAGCATCATGTCCTCCAAGTTCATCCACATTATGCGGTGTTTTGCAGATTCTAGGTTATTCTTTAGGGTTGTAAAGTATTCCGTTGCATGTATATACCAAAGCTTGGTTATCCATTCTTCAGTTAATGGACATCTAGGTTGTTTCCATCTTTTGGCTATTGTAAATAGTGCTGTGATGAACATGGGTGTGCATATGTCTGTTCTAATCATGGCTCTCACTGCTTTAGGATATATACCTAGTAATGGAATGACTGGGTCAAATGGTATTTCTAATACCAGCTTTTGAAGGAATCACCATACAGTTTTCCACAATGGATGTAACATTTTACAGTCCCACCAGCAGTGGATGAGAATCCCAATCTCTCCACAT
>NW_006922280.1:298692-308327 GCF_000298275.1 Orycteropus afer afer | reverse complement strand
TTAATTTTTAGAAGGTCCCATTCATCTTGTTTCTCTTCTGCTGTTAGTGTATTTTGGGTTATGCTTGATAGTCTATTTATGCCATGTATTGCAATACAACCACTGCCATGGAGTTGGATCTGACTCATAGCGACTGCTCCTTGGGTTTCCGAGGCAGTATCACTATGGAGGTAGATTGCTCAACCTTCCTTCTGAAGAGTGGCTTGTGGGTTTGAACCACCAGCCTTCTGGTTAGCTGTCAAATGCCTTAGGAACTGTGCCACCAGAGATTAGGGCCACTAAATTTGCCCCTAGTTTTTCCCTGAGGAACTCTATAGTTTCACATTTAAGTCTTTTATGCTTCTGGAGTTAGTTTTTGTGTATGTTGTGAGGTACTGATCTTGTTTCATTTTTTTGCAAATGGTTATCTAGTTTTGCCAGCACCATTTATTAAACAAATATTCTCTTCCTCATTTACTGGATTTAGGTCCTTTGTCAAAGATCAGCTGACCATAGGTCAATGGAATTATTTCTTGGTTCTCAATTCTACTCCATTGGTCTATGCATCTGTCATAGTACCAAAACCAGGCAGTTTTGACTACTGTGGCTATAGAATAGGTTTTGAGATCCACCCGTGCAAGATCTCCTACTTTGTTCTTCTCCTTCAATAGTGCTTTGCTTCTTCGAGGTCTCTTTCTTTTCCATATAAAGTTAGTAATTGGTTTTTCTATATCCTTAAAAAATGTTGACAGCATCTGGATTGGAATTGCATTGAATGTATAGATTGCTTTGGGTAGAATTGACATTTTCACAATGTTCAATCTTCATATCCACGAGCATGGGATGTTCTTCCATTTATGTAGATCTCTTATGATTTCTTGAAGTATCTTTTTGTAGTTTTCTCTGTAGAGGTCTTTTGTGTCCCTGGTAAGATTTATTCTCAAGTTTATTTATTTATTTATTTATTGGTAACTCTTGTAAATGGTATTGATTTCCTTATTTCGTTTTCAGCAATCTCTTTGCTAGTGTAGAGGAATCCAACAGATTTTTGGATGCTGATCTTTTATCCTGCCACTATGCTAAATCTTTCAATTAGTTCCAGTAGACTTTTGACTGAGTCTCTTGAATTTTCTAGGTATAGGATCACATCATCAGCAAATAGGGATAGTTTGACTTCTTCCTTACCGATTTGGATGCCTTTGATTTCCCTTTTTTGCATTATGGCCCTGTCTAGGACTTCCAGTCCAATGTTGAATAGAAGTGGTGATGGAGGGCATCCTTGTCTGGATCTTGTTTGCAAGGGGAATGGTTTCAGTCTCTCCCATTGAGTATAATGTTGGCTGTTAGTTTTGCGTAGATGGCCTTTATTATGTTTAGGTATGTCCCTTCTATTCCTATTTTTCTGAGATCAGGAATAGGTTTTGGATTTTATCAAATGCCTTTTCTGCGTCAATTGATATGATCATGTGGTTCTTCTTTTTTTTTTTATTTATGTGGTGAATGACGTTGGTTGTTTTTCTAATGTCGAACCATTCTTGCATACCTGATATGCACCTTACTTGCTCATAATGAATGATTTTCTTGATATGTTGTTGGAGTCTATTGGCTAGGATTTTGTTGAAGATATTTGCATCTATTTTCATGAGGGATATTGATCTGTAGTTTTCCTTTTGAGTGGTGTCTTTCCCTGGTTTTGGTATCAAGGTTATGCTTGCTTCATAAAACGAGTTAGGGAAGATTCCATCCTTTTTTGTGTTTTGGAATAGTTTGAGTAGGATTGGTGTCGGTTCTTCTCTGCATGTTTGATAGAATTCTCCGGTGAAACTATCTGAGATAGGACATTTTTTTGTTGGTAATATTTTAATGACCTGTTAAATTTCTTCTTTTGTTATGGATCTGTTCAATTTTTCCACATCTGTCTGTGTTAGTTTAAGTTAGTGGTGTTTCTAAAAATCCATCCATTTCTTCCAGATTTTCAAATTTGTTGGAGTACAGTACTTTATAGTATCCTAATATTATACTTTTTATTTCAGTTGGTTCAGTTGTGATGTCCCCCATTTCATTTCTTATTTGTGTTATTTGTATTCTCTCCCTCTTTTCCTTTGTCAAATCTGCCAGTGGATTGTCAATTTTATTAATCTTTTCAAAAAACCAACTTCTGGTCTTGTTGATTTTTTCTATTGCCCTTATGTTTTCTGTTTCATTGATTTCTGCTTGAATCTTGATTATTTCCTTTCTTCTGGTGACTGTAGTCTTTTCTTGCTGTTCTTTTTCTAACTATTGGTTGTGTTGATTTTGGCTTTTTTTTTTTTTTTTTTTTTTGATGTGTGCATTTATTGCTATAAATTTGCCTCTGATCACTGCTTTTGCTGTTTCAAAGATTTTCATATGTTGTGTTTTCATTTTCATTTAATTCAAGGAATTTTTTAATTTCAATTTTTATTTCTTCTCTTACCCAGTCTTTCTCAAGGAGCATGCTGTTCAGTTTCCATGTGTTTACTCTTTCTCTGTTGATCTTCCTATTTTTTATTTCTAATTTGATAGCATTATGATCTGTGAAGATGCTTTGCAGGATTTCAATGTTTTTAAACTTATGAAGGCTTGCTTTATGGCCTAACATATGGTCTGTCATGAAAATTGTTCCATGTGCACTGGAAAAGAACATATATTGTGCTGTTATTAAGTGATGTGCTCTGTAGATGTCTATAAAGTCAAGTTGGTGGATTGTATTATTTAAGTCTTCTGCATCTTTGTTGAGTTTCTTTCCAGTTGTTCTATCTTTCATTGAAAATGGTGTATTAAAGTCTCCCACTATGACTGTGGAGTCATCTATTTGACTCCTAATTGGTCCACTTGTGAGGATTTGTGAGCTGTGGTGGTATAGTGCCTAAGGGATTTTGCTGGTAACCAGAAAGTTGGTGGTTCAAACCCACCCTCCACTCCTCAGAAGGATGATTGGGAAATCTACTTCCATAGTGATACCACCTCAGAAACTCAAAGAGGTCTTGCTATGAGTCATATCTGACCCAATGGCAATGAGTTTTTTTTTTTGTTTTTTGGTTTATATTGAGGTGTAATCCATACTGCAGACTGTAGTCTTCAATATTCATCCATAAGTGCTTCCAGTCATCCTCACTTTCAGCAAGCAAAGTCGTGTCATCTACATATTGCAGTTTGTTAATGAGTCTTCCTTCAATCCTGATGTCATGTTCTTCTTCATATAATCCAGCTTCTTGGATTATTTGCTCAGCATACAAATTGTATAAGTATGGTGAAAAGATACAACCTTGACACACTCCCTTCTTGATTTTAAACCATGCAGTATCCTCTTGTTCTGTTCAAATGACAGTCTCCTGATCTATATACAGGTTCCTCATGAGTACAATTAAGTGTTCTGAAATTCCTATTCTTCTTAATGTTATCCATAATTTGTTATGATCCACACAGTTGAAAGTTTTTACATAGTCAATAAAACATAAGTAAACACCTTTCTGGTATGGCACAACATATTATATAAAAATTTTGTTCTACAGCCTACTTTGGTGAGTAGCAACTGGCATTTTAAAAGCTTTCAAGTGGCCATCTAAGATGCAACTATTGGTCTTCTCTTCTCTGAAGCAAAGAAGAGTGAAGAAAATCAAAGTCATCTGGATAGTCCAAAAGTCCAAAGATAAAATGGATCACTAGGACCTCAACCTCCACAACTCCAAACCAGAAGAATTAGATGCCCAGATACCAATGCCAAACCCTTGCAAAGGGAACCAAACTGTAGATCCTGGATATAGTGAGAGGAAAAATGTGGAGCATAATTCAGAAACAAAAATAACCAGAATTGCTGGTTGGAAAGAGACTGGTTGAACCCCTGAGACTATGGCCACGGGTTCCCTTCAGGCCAAGATATGGACTTACTTACATGGATTGGCTCCCACTCCAACAGTAGAAAGACCTACAGGCAGAACACCCACCCAAGGATGCTATACCACCTATTCTAGGGAGATGCAACACTTAGATCAATCAGCTATGAGACACGAGAGGGGTAGTATTTGCATAGAGGGAAAGTTGGACAGAGAGGAATGCATAGATAAGATGGGCACAGGGAAGGGATGGTCACAAGGAGGAGAGGTGAGGACAGTTTTTTTTATGGTTAAGAATGGTAATTAGGGCCATGAAATAGATGAATGAATTGTTAAATGTAAAACAGGTTTGTTTTGTAAATTTGCACTCAAAGCACACACACACACACACACACACAACTTTCAAACTAAGAGCTCAATAGGACAGCATTTTCCCAGAGAAAGAGATAAGAAGGCAGGAGGGTTTGGGAAGGAAGGATGACTGGAAGGAGTGGGTGCAGGGAGGAAGTGCGAAGAATGCTATTACAGCGTGAGGATTGCAGTAAATATCACAAAACAGAATGTGTATGGATTGTTGAATGGAAAACCAGTTTGTTCTGTAAACTTTCACCCAAATCACAATCAATCAACAAATAAGTGATTGTTCAGAATGAGAAAATATAACATAAATAAATAAATAAGGTAGTGCATCATTTCACATTTAGCAAGAAGGTGGCCATGTCAATGTTAATGAAGATAGCAGACAGGTGGTGTGGAGGGCAGATATCTGACCATCACATAGCTCAGTGCATATTCCATGTTGTTAATGTTACAACTCTGAACATTGAATGCCAGGAATAAGTCTCAAGGGTAAGACCAAAACTCACATCGGGGACAAACATGACATCTATTAACAATGTCAGTAAAAATGGAAGTGTGTCAGAGGAAAAGATGAGCCTTCTTTGATGTTGCTGGTCCAGCCTGCATGCCCCTCTCCACCCCATTCTCTTAGACATCAGTAGTCTGTCATGGAGCTTTGCCCCAGTCTTACAGCTCACTTGCCCATACTCATGCAAACATGCACCTGCATTGTCTTCCACTCCCAGATCACACAGCACACACTGATCTGAACTATGACTCAGTGCCATCTGCATCTCCGATTCATGATCTTAACTGTCTTACACATTCCCTTGGTTCATTGGATTCACTGTTCCTGGTCTTGTGAAGCAGACTCCCTGCCTCTCTAGTTTCTGTACATGTCAACTGGCAGGCTGGGAAGTCCAGGAGCCCAGTAAGCCTTGCATGTTTCTCCACTGCCCTCATCTGAAATTCTTGGTCTCTTCGTTTCCTTGGTGAGAATTGGTGAGTTTTGATTTTGTACTTGAGGAACTCAAGTTTATGTCCCCATATATCATGGAAGTAATGGTGGCTTTAGAGAAGGAAAGACAGACAGCCAGCCAGTGCCACAGCTGTCTCTTCAGGCCATCCCAGTGCTGAGAAGCATGTCTCCCTGAAGGAAAAACTAACACAGGTTTCCTCTAAGAAGTCTTGTCACAGAGCTTCAAGGTGGACATGGTGTTTATCATTCCAATTTACAGATGAGGCAACTGATACTCTGAGGACTAGTAAATTGCCTGGGAGACACAGCTGGTCCACACAGGTCAGAGTCAAGAGTCCAGGCCTGTGTTGCTCCACTGGGAGGCCTTATATACAGCCTGCACTTGAGGATCAAAATATCACCAAAAACATACACTCAATGCTGAAATAGTGTGTCTGGGACTAAGAAAGTGACCTTAGACACTTGAAAAATCAATACCAAGCTCAGGGTTTGCCATCTCACCTTCTTGTCAAGACACACTGACTGATTCCCTTACCACACACCCAGCGGCACTGCCCAGGGTACAGTCCTATCTGTACCACTGTCTCTGGCTGTGCCTCAGGCCTATGGGCCCCACATAAACATGTGCTAACTCCACAAAGGCTAAAACTCTTGGGGTTAGCTGAAGTCCACCCTTGGGCATTGGATGGTACAGCATTCTGGCCCATTGCCCTACGTCTTGGAATTGGCTGTCACCTTACTGAGTCCCATATGTGGTTATGGGCAGAGCCATGAGGAGGGGACAAGCAATCCTGTAATATGGAGAGATCCATCTCTATGGATGTTTAGATAATGGGGCTTCTGTGCTTGGAGGCAGCTGTGAGGGAGCCCCAGTGTTTCCCACTCATGTGGTCTTCAGCCCATATCTGATCCCTGTGAAACAGAGGAGCTTCTCATGGAACTCAGTGGAGCTTCTTCATATGGCCTTGAGCTCTTCTCCCATCATGGAAACTCCTGGGAACAGCCACACTACAGGAGCAAGAAAAGCTAGAAAGTTGGCCACCACTGATGGGAAGCAGGAGAATTTAGGAGTCACCCTAGCCTCCAGTGGGGATTGATGATTGCTCCCAAGCACATAAGATGTCCCTGAGAAACTCCCAGAAATATTCAGCTGGAGGAGGCAACTGATAAAGTGCCAATGAGCCTATCTGAGAGTAATAGCCAATAAAGTCTGCCAGCCCCTCCTACTGAGGCCCTGCTCAAGCCTTTGGTTATCAGCTGTGAGTGGCTTGCTCCTGAACGCCTCCATCCCAGTCTCTGCAGGCATGTGACCCAGGTCATGCTCTTCTGAAGGCAGCCTTGGTATGGCCTAGCTCTCTTAGCTTAATGCAAGACCCTTCTGCAGAGCCCCACTCTGGTGTGCTGGGGGGTGGGATACAGCAAGACTTCCAATGGACCTTGCATCTTACTGGCTCCTCCTGCCAACCTGGCAGCCCCAATTCTGTTTCACAGGAGTCCTCTCAGTATACCTTGTGCTCTCCTCACTCTATCTTGGTATCAGTTTTCTGGGTCCACACCCTGACAGTCCCATGTGTCATGGTGAGGAAATTTGGACAGATTTTAAGAAGTTGAAGCTCGAGGAGGTAGAGCTATGCCTAGAATTCATGAGCTGCTGGAGAACAGCCCCATGTGATTTCCCATTTGCCACCATGAGAAACTACAATCCAGCTTGCCATTAGGGAAGTACGTCCGAGACCTCATTTGACTCCACATACTGCACCTTCCTTCTCATGATAAGGTTTTGATTCTGCACTGGTGGATGCCTGAACTTCCCATGGGCTTCTGGTTTGAATCCACACTCTTTCATGGCTGATCTTTGCAGATAAGTATATTCTTTATTGCTACTTCTCAACACAAAGCAGCTCCTGCTAGCCAAGATGTCTACAGAGGGTTGGGAAGAAGAAGAGTGGCATTGCTATATGACAGTTGCAGTTTCTGTTTTCAGCCCACACAATTTGTTCTGATGGAGACAAATTTGACAGGCTCACCACATTCATTCATAACCTAAGCACAGTGCAAGAATTTTGTCTCTCTCTGCACTAAAGAGTAGGCTTTTGTTTGTTTGCAGAAGACCTCTATTAGCACAATTGCTGTGGAAAGTGTAGTCAGTGTTTAGCATCAATGTTTGGAGAGCCAGGATTTGAATACAGCCATGGAAGTTTCTCCTATAATTTCTCAAGTTTCACTGAGTTATCACTTGTGAATAGATCTCCTTTTGGACCAGAAATCAGCTCAGATATTCCAGGGGCAGAGCTGCACCAAAATGGTGCAGATTTAAGTAGTGGCTGGGAGGAAAATACATGGTTCAAGTGGAAAGTTAGAAAAGCAAATGTGATACCTTGGAAAATGAATGAGGCCCCTATCTACAGAAAAGCCACAGGTCTTCAGGAATTGTGGACTAGCAAAAATGACTGGGCAAATGAATACCCTGGGGTCGGCCTCCCCCACCTCTTCCAAGCTTCAAAGTAACACAGTGTGTCACCTCACTATTGCAGCTCACACACTACCCTCGTGCTGAACAGTTTCTGACACTGTGGTGGTTACATTTATGTGTTAACTTGGCTGGTCCTGGTTGAGTGGCTGGGCAGCTGGTGGTAGTTATTCTCCATGATGAGACTGGCAATCAATTCCATGGTGGAATCTACCACAAGCAGTTGAGTAGCTGCCTTTGGGATGTGGTCTGCTACCTGTATATAAAGAGAAACCTTTGGGAATGGTCTCTAGCCTATGGCACGCTTAGACCTGCATGTCACTGTGTTGTTGCTCAGCATCCTGCTAAGCTCTACCGACTTTGGGACTTACAAGGGACTTAAGTTACAATGGTTTGGTAACATTGGGACTGTGCCTTTTTACTTGTCAGCTTTGGGCCTTCTCAGTCTCAGCAGCCAGCAGCTGTCTGAGTGAAGAAATGTCTCTAACTCATTTAGAAGCTGGAGGCTGAGAAGGACCCCCAAGTTTGAGGGGCTTTCCCCCAGCCCTTAGAGCCTGGCACTTTGAACTTGGACTTAAAGCCTCCAAATTGTAAGAATAAACTCCTGTTTGTTTAGGCCATTCCATTTGTGGTATATTCTTGTCAGAGCAGTACTAGGTAACCAGAACAGACACCCACTAAAAATTACTCCTGCTCACATTCAATAAGATGTGGGGTTTGCACCTGCCTAGGAACACCAGAGCATCACTACCCCACAATGTCAAAGGTTAACTCAGAACTTTCCCAGAAGCAGCCTCTTCTCCTTTGAGCCAGTTCATAGGCATAATGCTGATCACTTAGTGGACTGACAGCTGCCCAGGAAAGCCTGGTTTTCTCCATGTTTCTCTGTGTCTTCAGGAAGGCAGAACACTGGCCTCTGATATACTTGGACTGCCTGCCCAGATGATTGTCTGACCATGCCTATCTTCTGAGGCCAGCTGAGGCCCATTATCTCCAGAAAGTCTCTTGTTACCATCTCCCCAGCCCCAGGAACCCTGTCCTATCTGAACTCAGAGCATGTGACGTTAGGCCCCAGTTAGCTCTCATCCCTAGAAGATGAGTGGGTGTGATGAACTGGCCACTCACTTACTAACAATGATTGTGAAGATGTGCTCTGTGCTTGGTGCTTCTCTGGGCTCAGAGATCATGATAATCAATAATAATAAATAAAAAAAAAAAAACAGTCTTGGTTGGAGACAGAGAATGATCATGCATACCAATAGCCAATCGCAGAGAATAATGAGGTCCATAGAGAAGTAAAGACAGGGCATTAAAGTGAGAACTGAGGATTAAGGGTGGAAGCAACTGGGAGGTGGTCAAGTGTGGTCAATCCGAAGATGTGGCTTTGTGATGCCCTGAAGCCAACCTACATGTCATTAATCAAATGTTCCAGAAGAGGGAGAGATGTGCATTCTGTATTCTGGCAAATTTCAGGCTTTTATCTCTCTGAACTTCACATGTCATCAGTGATACAAATGTCAAACATGTGTCTGGAGTCAGCTCACATCCTCTGCCCCAGTCCAAAGGGAGTACCCAAGCCAGTGTTCAGCCCACATGCCTAATTACACCACTGACAAAACTGAGTGTCCATTTCCCCACTTGTATCTTGTCATCATTGATCTCTAACACTTTAAAGAGGCCCTTTACAGTGCAATGATTGAATTGAATGATTATAGAGATGAGATATGTAAGAAATTGTTGTTTTCAAATGTCATCAAGTTGGGGCCAACTCATAGCAGCCCTATATACAAAAGATGCCTGTTCCTACTCCATCCTCACAATCTTTGCTATGCTTGAACCCATCATTGCAGCCACTATTTAATCCATGTAATTGAGGGTTTTCCCTTTTTTGCTGATCCTCTACTTTACCATCCATGATATCCTTCTCCAGGAACTGGTCCCTTCTGACAACATGACCAAAGTAGATGAGATGAAGTCTGGCCATTCTCACTTCTAAGGAACATTCCAGCTGTAC
>NW_006922280.1:292382-294442 GCF_000298275.1 Orycteropus afer afer | reverse complement strand
TAAATGGAGAAAATATTGAAGTTGTCAATGATTTCATTTTACTTGAATGCACAATCAATACCCATGGAGATAGCACTCAAGAAATCAAGAAAATTCATTGCACTGTAAAAGATCTGTTTAAAGTGTTAGAGATCAAAGATGTCATTTTGAAGGTTAAAGTGCACCTGAACTAAGTCATGGTATTTTCAATAGCCTCATGTACATGCTGAACAATGAATAAGGAAGACCAAAGAAGAATTGATGCATTTTAATATAAGAAGTTAGTATTGCCAAAATGAGAGGTCACCTCAGAATTCAGGTTGTCACATCAAGTTGGTGACAGACACCAGCTCTGATAATGATAATATTTGGGTCTTGTAAGATTACTGGTGACACTCCAGAGAGGCATCTCAACCAGTAAATAGTTTCTAAAGAACATAATTTGAAAATTTTAACTGATCAGAATTACCTTTGGATATTCTTTTAAGTGATGCCAATACCAGTCAACATGATGTGGGTTTATGTGCATTAATACAATCCAGTGTTGAATGTACATAATGGCTGGTAATGTCATCGCATAAAAGGATCCTATGCAACAAGAGATACATCTCCATGTTCTGCTGCTGGCAACACTGCAACAATTTCATGAAGATTCTAACTTGCCAGCTTTTCCTACTGGTCATTATAGTTTTCATCTGGAAATGCATTACCAGGTCCTCCAGCTATCTCTAAGCTGATGTTTCTACAGGCCACCAGTTATTTTGATTCTTCCTTTAGAATATTAAAGGCCCCATCATCATGCATGTGCTGCCTCTACCCCTTTCCAACACCATGACTCCCTGGTCAACAACAAGAAAACAACAGCCATTTAAGACTTGATTAAAATACTTTTTTTTTCCAGTCTGTATGCATTTGTTGCTTCTGGATAAATGTTCATTGATTGAATGTTCAATTGTGAGGATTGATTGAGGCACCTATTTAAATAGTGCCTCTACCTCCAGCCCCAAGGAGCTTTGATGTCGTAGTGGGTAAGGCATTTGGCTGCTAGCCAGAATATTGGAGGATCAAATCCACCAGTTGCTCCACAGGAGGAAGATGAGGCAATCTATTCTTGGAAAGATTTACAGCCTTGAGAACCTAATGGGGATAACTGTGAATTGGAATTGACTCAATGACAATGGGTTTCGTTTCGTTTTCTACTTCCAACCCAGCCTGCAGAGCTCTCTATTTCTTTGCACACATTGAGTGAAGGTCAATTAAATACCTTTATGAGAGAACTCTACTGTAATGTTTGGGATATTGTTAAGTAAAAACTCTCATTAAATATTTGTTGAATTTAATTAAATTGATTTTGAGATTTTATGCATAGTGCTTCCTGTCCAGATGAGTGATATGCTAAACTTGTCCAAACAGAAATGAGAGGCCTACCTTAAAGTGAGAAGAACTGAAGGTTGAGGAATCAAAGTCATAGGTCTTGATAATTAATGAGCAAGTGAAATGTCATTATCATAGGGACTGAGTGCCTCAGTGATTCTTCCTTTCATCTTCTGTGACAACAGTTGGCTGCATGGGACAGTATCCTGTATTCAGGGTACTGGGGGTGGATTGGGAGTAGTCTATATTTTGGGGTATACCTCAGGTCCAGCCTTCAGCCTGTGTTTCTCAGAGCTTGAACCAAAATCCTCTCAAGCCCTCGATTCCAAATTAAGTGAATGTAATCTAAGTTCTAAGACTGCTAAAAAGAGACTTCTGTTTTAGATTCCCTGAAGCAGCAATCTGAGTAGCTCATTCCAAAGGCCAGCCCCATGTCAGGATGTTCTGCTACGGTGATAAACCCAGAGAATAAAGGCATTTTCTTCCCTTGTGCTTCTTTCTTTCTTTCTGATGTGCATACATTGGTGGGGCAGATGGATATTTAATACAATTGTGGAGGAAGATGGGCAGGGTGTGACCATAATGCAGTGAAATTAATTTCTTGCCATGTTGTTGTTGTTAGGTGCCGTTGAGTCATCTCTGACTCATAGCAAACCTATGCATAGCAGAATGAAACACTGCCTGGTCCTGTGCCAGCTCCACAATCC
>NW_006922280.1:286357-287687 GCF_000298275.1 Orycteropus afer afer | reverse complement strand
AAGGCACTTGACTGCTAACCAGAAGGCTGGTGGTTCAAACCCACCAGCCACTCCTCGGAAGGAAGATGGGGCAATCTAGTTCCGTAGTGATACTGCCTCGGAAACTCAAGGAGGAGTGGCTAGGAGTTGGGTCTGACTCGACGGCACATAACAACAACAACAACATGCTCTACTATATTCATGGATATATTTGCAGCACATATAGATACAGATGTAGAATTGTGTCTGTCAGAGCTATATATGTATATGTTGGTGGGTGTAGCCCCAAACCTGTTCAGCTTGCATAGTGGATATCTATGTATCCACTCATTCATTATTGTTATTACTGTTGTTGCATGATTGTGTCTGTAACAGTATTCACCTTTGTTACTTTTTAGTCTCATGTTCCTCCCAGTGTCTTGATCATTTTGTGCTGACATCCTCCTTATTGTCTATTATCTTTCCCTTCACAACTTAACATGTATCTACCCTCTAGTTAGCAATGTCCCTACCTCTCCCTCCCACCCATGGTAACCTACAAAGATTCATTCTTTCTGACTGTAAACTTTTTCTTGACTTTTTACAGTAGTGGTATCATACACTATTTGTTCTTTTGTGATTGACTAATTTGACTCAGCTTAATATCCCCTAGTTCATCTATGTTATGAAGTGCTTCACAGATTCATTATTATTCTTTAATATTGCACAGTTTCTAGGCAGGTCAGTATTGTTGAGCCAACTGTAACAGACATTAATGGCAGCCTGCCCACATTTTCTCAACTTAAGTCTGCATAAAGGCTGTTGAGTCCTACCTTGACATTCTGGGAATAGCCTCCAGCTGGTGACAGTGAGAATTGGTGAGCCCTCCCACACACACCTCGGCTTCCTCTCTGCTCAGTGGGCAACTCCAAGGTTTGTTCTACAGGATTGCTTAGGGCCCCCAGCAAGACTGAGCCTAAGTTGCTCATAGCTAGTTCCTGCTTTTCCTTTTTTTTAAAAAAAATTGTGATTTGGGTGAAAGTTTATAGAGCAAATTCACTTTCCATAGATCAGCTCACATACACTTTGTCTCATGACATTGACTACAATTTACCACAATGCAACAGCTCCTCTCCCACTTCCTCCTGATTGTTACCTCTTCCCTGTGTCTATCCCTCCATGTGCTCTTGCCCACTGAGCTGTCTCCCTGTGCATACACAGCCCTTTTATTCTCCCATGATTATTCTCTGCAAGGAGTGTATCTACCTAGTGTAAATGTTCACCTCATATTCTTGTCTTTTGTTTGGCTGGAAGCCACTGGAGTTGGTTCAGTTCCAGACCTGAAGGATAGCTAGGGGCCATAGTCTCAGTG
>NW_006922280.1:279030-285769 GCF_000298275.1 Orycteropus afer afer | reverse complement strand
CTTCCTTTTGAGGAGTGGCTGGTGGGTTTGAACCACCAGCCTTCTGGTTAGCAGTCAAGTGCTTTAGGCACTATGCTACCAGAGCTCCCATAGAACATAGCAATACACTTGATTCCCACAAGTAAGAATCAACTCAACAATGTTGTAGAGAAAAACTTGAATGCTATTTCAAGGTAAAATCAAGAAACTTATTAAGAGCTTAAAGAACGATTCAAATTGGGAACTTCATAGTCCATTGAAATGAAACCACAGAAATGTACCAAGGTACAGTAATTACACAGATGTTTATATAGGGTATAGACAAAGAGCACCCACTTAATGACTGCCATCGAGTTGATACTGATGCATAGTGACCCCCATTGTGTTTCTGAGGCAGTAAATCTTTATGGAATTAGATTGCAGTCTTGCTTTCAGGAAGTGGCTGATGGGTTTGAACCACCAACCTCTGGTTAGCAGTGAGATGCCTTAGGCACTCTGTTACAAGAGCTTCTTAGTCAAAGAGAAAGGCTTACAGTATTCAAAAGTTAGAGGCAAGCTTTCTCACAGTGGGGCTATAAAGGATAAAAGTACTGACAGCTGGGTCTGAAGATCAGTAACAGAACAATGCCAGGGTAGGGCTTGTTCTGAAATCAGATGGTAAACAGGTTTTGATTAATACATAAGTTTCCTGAATATGTATAGTGCATGCACTTCTTAAGAATATTACGTATAAAGCAAACTGCATTGTTTTAGCATGGTAAGTAAGATAATTTGAAAATAATTTGCTTACAACAATATATTTTCTGAGAACATTCTGCCTAAGGGAGTTTCAGATAATCATTTGTGTCTAAACCCCCTCTGGGAACAAGATAAGACATCCTATCTCTGAATGACCACAAAGAAAAGATTTCCTTAGTTAGCAGAAACAAGAACTGTAGTCTAGTCTCAAATCCTGAATTAGCATTTTGCTTATGCCAAGTGTTTTATTTTAAATCCTCTTGATCAGTGGCAATAGGCTTGTCAGTTTGTTTATTTTGATTTTATTTCTTACCATAAAACCAAATATTAATTGTGAAAGTTCCTGATCAAAATTCATCCGGCCTACAGCTTTTCTGGCCTGATTTTCTTATCCCACATTGCTAATCTACTTTTCTTTCCTGTTGGAATAGCAGTAAATAACAAAACAACTATCTTGAGGTTTGAAAAATAAAAGTGGGCTTACTTAATTCAAATTTCAAAATGTCTCATTGCTACAGCTAGGTGGTGGGCCAGATTTTTTAGCAGCCAGGCCACAGATCACATTCAATCAATCACATTAAGATTAGCCAATGATTGATCTTCTATTCTTCTCCCTCTTCTTTTTTAAGCTTCATCGTAACTAACCTACTTCAAGCCATTCGGTTTTTGAGGCCAATAAAAATGTTCTCCCTATATGCATAAAGAATAACTACTCAGAATAAATCTTATGTGTTGATTTCTTTGAGTTTTGATTATTTTTAACAGAGTGGACAAATGAACAACTGAACCTCAGGGTCAGGCAGAGGCTGAACTGGGACCTTCTGCTTGTGATCCTCACTGTCACTGCCATCTCAAATCTCCAAAAACTGTCGTTGATTGAGCACCTGTGATGGACCAGCACTGAGCACATTAAAATTATCAGTGCACAATTTGCAATAGCAAAAGATGAATAAAACCTAGGTGCCCATCAACAGAAGGATAGATAACCAAACTATGGTACATACACACAATGGAATTCTATGCAACCTTAAATAATAACATAGAATGCAAAACACCTCATAACATGGATGAACTTGTAGGACATTATGCTGAGTGAAATTGGTCACAGAAGGACATATATAGTATTAGTTCATTATTGTAAAAAGTCAGGGAAAGGTTTGTATATGGAAGAAAACTTTCTTTATTGGCTACCAGGGATGGGAGGGGAGGGGAGGTAAAAATGCAAAAAAAAAAAAAAAAAGCATTGACCCATGTCACTTTAGTTTTGTATATTTCACTGTATAGAAATTATATTTCAATAAAATGTATTCTTAAAAAATAAAATAAAATTATCAGTGCACTTAATTACCATGGCAATTTTTCAGGTATGGACTACCATCTATGGTCATTTTCTAAACAACCCCCACCTCAAAGTAATGATGACAGGCTGAGAGCTACTTCCTTTGCAGCCTCTCTGCAGTATAGACCATACCATGAAGTTCTGGGCCCTATCATCAGTTGACTCTGGGGACACTGAGCTGAGGGAAGCCAGCCTCAGCTATCCTCCCTTTCGAGGATTCCACAACACTCATAGCCTCTTGCCCTTCCTGGGGTCATCCTGCACTAGTGATCAGTGGAGGCAGAAGTGTAAGAGTGCTGAAGGGTCCTCTCCTCTGTTAGCCTCCTATAAAGCCAAGCAGCCTCTGGGAAATCCATGGCCCTTAGACTTTTCCCTGTACCCAGCCCACTTCTTTCCCCTCCTCCATGCCCTGCACCCCATCTTCATCTCAGAGTTTGCTTCCTGGAACCTAACCTGTGGTCACCTTTCCAAATAAGAAACTCTTAAATATCCAAGGCCATGTGTCTGTGCCCATCAGCAGGAAGGGAGTAGGTGCTAATGTCCCAGTCTGCTTAAATTCTAAGAACTTGCTTGTGGAAGGCTGTGGTCTACAGTGGGAGCCCTAACTTCGTTTTTAATCTTGAAGTAAATTCAGGCACTATGACTTGTTTATGTTACTTCCTCAGTGCTTTTCGGACATTAAATCAATAACGTGGCTATGTTTAGATAAGTCAGAGTAAGCCCAGGGAAAGTTAGATTGCCCTCAGGAAGTATGTATTTGAAAGTCAATTAACTAATATGCAGAAACGTGTTCACACAAAGAACTAGGAAACTTGCCTGACTATGTCCTTCTTACAAAAAGAAACTACCTAAGCATGTCTTTAATAATTTACTAAAAATATCGAAGCCCATAACTATCCAGTACATATTCCAATCATGATCATTTGCCCACTTCTGTAGTTCCACTTGCAACAATTTACCTGCCATGAATCATGATCTTGTGTTCTTTGTTCTCTATTGCATATAATGAACATCATGATTGTGATTCAGTGGATTCCGTTGGCCTCTGTACTGTGTACATGCTGATGGTTTCTCTCATGTGGATATTATCTTTGTTTTTGTCTTTGTCCTATTTAAAGCTTAATAAAATGGTCTCTGTAGAGGGATCATGGAGCTGGCACGGGATCTGGCAGTGTTTCATTCTGCTGTGCATGGGGTTGTTATGAGTTGGAAACGACTCGATGGCACCTAACAACAGCAACATAGAACATTTTTGGATCAGGGATCCTTTTTCCTAGTAAAGACCACACTGAACCATGAGGATGGGGCTGAGGAGCTGGGAGCAGTCCTGGAGAAGGAAATAGGGATGGATGGATGGAGGCACACCCAAATCTGAAGGGAGCTGGAAAGAGGCAAGGGAGAGAAAAATAAGTAAACAGTGGGGAGGTTCACACCAAAGAGAGGCTCTTTCCTGCCTACAGAAGCATTGCTCACCCAGAGACAGCTGCTAAAACTGCTTTCAGATCCCCTCAGATCCATCTTACTGTCACCACCTCATGACAGCTACTGGCCAAATTCAGTCTTGCCAGACCATTAGACTAAATTCCTAGACAAGCAAGCTAGTCATCCAGATCATCCCTGGGAGCTCTAAAGGATCTCCACAATGGAGATCCAGCAAAGGGAAGTCACCTGTAGTGCTAATCCTCCTGCTGCCACCCTGCAGCTTGTACAGGGCCCGCATGTTCCCCTCAGAATGTGAGGGCAAGAGCTGTTGCATGAGGTCCCTGATGGCTGTGAACTGGTTGTCAGGGCTCACAAAGGGGAAGACAGCTGGGCTTCCCTGGCTGCTCCTCCAAGATTCCTGAAATTTGTGAGTACAGTGAGTTTGTTTGCAAACAAAAACCAGTAGCAAGGAAAGGATATAGATTTGGACCAAAGGCAGGCAGAGTATGAGGTGGTGCTGTACTGGGTACAGGGTCGGCTTTGTGAGGTGTGGGGGGCACTGTGGATTGGGCTGGGGTCTTACACCCAGGAAGGTAAGATGGATTGCTTTGCTCAATGTAGACATACTCTCTAGGATGGATCGAAGCCCTCACAACTGTGAACATGACTCTGTATTGAAAATCATCCCCAGCAGAAGAAAACTACAGATGCAAAGAGATAGCAACAAGTCAAACCAATGGCTTTGTCCAATAAATTTTTTGTCAGCTAGAAAAAAGAAATAGCTCTTTCTAATACCCCTATTCACTGTAAGCATGGAGCAGCATCTCAGGGTTCCATCTGTGTCCATTTGTTCCAGCACATAGATCGCTATGGCTGCCCAGAGTTAGTACCTTCCTAGGTTTCTCTGCCTGAGGACACTGCTAGCCAATATTTAAACCCTCAGTAACGACCTTCGCCCAAGGAGGGCTGGGAATTGGCACAAAAGCCCATCCTTCTCCTACAGTGGGACACTTCTTATATGTTTGCTACAGTTTTCAGTGGATTCCTGACAAGATTAAGCTCCAAGTTTTTCACAGTGATAACCTGCTCATTAACATTGCTTTTTATTGAGGTACAATTCACATACAATAAATTCACTTTTTTAATGTAAAATTCTAGTAGTTCTGACAAAAAAAAAAATATCATTTATGTATGTAATCACAACCCCAGTCAAGATACAGAACAGTTCCATCACCCCCAAAATTCCCAGGGGCATTTTTTATTAACCCCTCCCCTCACCCATAGCCCCTGGCCATTTATTCTCTATCTCTGTGGTTTTGCCTTTTTGAGAATGTCATATAAATGGAATTATAAAATATGCAGCCTTTTGACTCTGGCTTCTTTCACAATATCTTTGAGATTCATTCAAGTTGTGCATATATCACTAATTTGTTTCTTTAAATTGCTGAGCAATACTGTATAGTGTAGAGAAGTACCCTAGTCCATCTATTCACCAATTGAAGGATATTAAGGTTTTTTCTACATTTCAGTGATTGTGAAGGAAGCTGATTTGAACATGCATGTCCAGGTTTTTATGTGAACATAAGTTTTCATTTCATTTAAGAAAACACTTAGGAGGGAGATTGTTAGAACATTTTTAATGGGCTTTCTTCCCTTCCTGTCTCATTTCTTCTACTTCTTCACTTGTACTTCTTGGCACTACCTCCCAAATAAATGATTTGCACCAAATTCTAGTGTCAGGCCTACTTATGAGGGAAAGTAACCTGATAACAAGTGATTATTAGTATGTGCATGAGGGGTCAGAGAGCTGGGAGGCTACGAACTATGTTACAAGCCTTAACTTCCATCCTCCTCAGGACACAAGCCTTGAACTAGACCTGATAAGAATAAGAAGCAAAGCAAACTTTAATTACCACCTGGGAACTTGGTGGCAATTTTCCCAATATGGATACTTTCTAAGTTAACCCTGAGTCTTGACCTTCAGAACTCTGACAAAAGGGGAGGCTGCATAGCACAAGCCCTGGTGGTGCCATGGCTAAAGTGCTCAGCTGCTAACCAGAAGGTCAAATGTTTGAACCCATCAGCTTCTCTATAGGAGAAAGATGTGGCTGTGTGCTTCCATAAAGGTTTACAGCTTTGGAAACTCCATGAGGCAGTTCTACTCTGCCCTATGCAGTTGGAATAAACTGAGTGGGAATCAACTCAATGGCAGTGGGCTGTGTTTGGTTTGGTTGCATACCACATGGCCCCAGAGACTTGCTGAGAAAATAGATTTGGAAAGCAAGAGAAAAAGCTCTTGTCTCCAGTGCTGTTAGGGAATAGGAGGAAAAGAGTGGGGAAAAGATGATCTGTCTGTGCTCTACTCTGAGCGGTTACACCATGTCAGCTCCAAGAACACAGACAAAGAAGAGAAGGCCAGGGAGCCAAAGCCCATATCCACTCTAAACCCCGCACCTCTAAAAACCATAGCCCAACTGATCCTCCTAATATTCCTGCAACCCCTTCCCTCTTAAGGGGTGGTTCATGGAGAAGTGGAGATTCGCAGCCACCAGGAATAAGGAATGTGTCCATCAGGGCTCAGATGGACCAATCACAATTTTACCATTTCTTTCAATTCTCAGCAAGAATTCAATAAATTCTCACCAACAGACCATGTGTGTCAGCACATCCGAATGCCGATTGGGCTGCTTCATAATTCTTTCCCTATGAGAACCCCAAAATGGTGAAGATATCTGAGACATCTAAGCCTGGGCAGTCAGTTAACCCCCCACTCCAAGGATTCTCCTACACACTACCCCTAGGTCCCTCTGAAGAGCTATTCCAGGCCAGAGACAAGAGTAGATGAGCCACCTGTACACTGTTCTCTGCTTTAGGCACACCATCCATGGTGACCTAGATGTCCCTCCCCTTGAGAACACTGAAGTATCTTCTGTAGCCTTGCTCTAGGGGCAGGATGAAAGTAATCATCCCATTGGGTATCAAAACAACAAGACACACTCCAGCACTAGTAGCAAAGTTCATTAAGACAGAAAATAACAAATGCTGGCAAGAATATGGAGAGAATGGGACTTTCATATACTGCTAGTGGGACTGTAAAATGGTACAACCACTGTGGAAAGCAGTATGGTGATTCCTTAAAATGTTGGAGTTAGAAATACCTTTTCACCTAGCCATTCCAATACTAGGTATATATCCTAAAGAAGTGAGAGCCATGACAAGGACAGACATATGCACACCCATGTTCATCACAGCACTATTTAC
>NW_006922280.1:275623-277330 GCF_000298275.1 Orycteropus afer afer | reverse complement strand
CATGCCCACCAGCCCAAGCCATAGCCTTTCAACTCATGTTAGGATTTTGGAGGTCTGTATCTTTCCCAACTGTATGCCTATGAATAGAAATACTCAATCTCAAAAATTTATTTCCCAGGGGTAAGGATAAGTCCCTGACTTCTGCTGTTAGGTGCTTTGGAGTTATTATTATTATTATTATTATTATTCATAATGACCCCATGCACAACAGAGTGAAACACTGCCTGGTCCTGCATTATCCTCATGATCATTGCCATGCTTGATCCTATCGTTGCATCCACTGTGTCAGTCCATCTCGTTAAGAATCTTCCCATTTTTTTGCTGGCCCTCTACTTTACCCAGCATGATGTCCTTCTCCAGGACCTGGTCCCTTCTTACAACATGACCAAAGTATGAGAGATGATGTCTGGCCATTCTTACTTCTAAGGAGCTCTGCTATTCATAAACTTTTCAGTGGCCAATTTTTTTTCAGACATGGACTTGGCCATGTCCTTCTTTCCTAGTATGTCTTACTCTGGAAGCCCTGCTGAAACTTGTTCACCATGGGTGACCCTACTGCTATTTGAAATAGTGATGCCATAGCTACTAGCATCACAGCAACAGACAAGCCACCACAGTATGACAAAGTGACAGACAAATGGTGGACACTGACTCCTTTATCCAGAGAAATTCTCATCTAAACTTGGACATCTGTTGCAGAGGGAGTGGCCCCATTCCTTGTAAAGTGCAATGCCTTTTTACCTTTATTTCACTTATTTGGGCAGTGCATGCATGCTATTCAAAATTTCATAATTTAGAGAGTATAAAAATTTCTCATAATTGCACTGCCATAGACGACCTATGAACTGCTTTGGACAGGTCTGTTCAGATATTTTCTATGCAAACATGTAGAGAGGTTTGCATTTTTAAAATGGTAAACAAACCATAGGTATTTTCTCCTTGAGTATTATTCAGGGATATCCTCTGTCACGGCCAGCAGAATAATGTTACTGTTGGCTCTGATCCATGTTCCTCTCCCATCTTCCAAATAGTAAAACCAGTTGCCAATAAGTCCAGTTCATAGCAACTCCATGTATATCAGAGTAGAACTGTGTTCCATAGGGTTTCCAGTGGCTGATGTTTCAGAAGTAGATCAACAGGTCTTTTCTCTGAAGTGCCTCTAGGTAGACTTGAACCTTCAACCTTTTGGAGTACATTATCCCTTTGCACCACCCTAGGAACTCTACCACTTTCCCTGGTTAATTTATTCTATACAATTAAAAGGGGATCTTATAAGGAGGAACACGAGTGCCTTGGATTAGCCATTGTTATTCAAGTACATTATTTTCCTCAAATATAATCCTAAGGGAAAGTTGCCCATTTTGGTGGGTAACCTGTTTTTACCTAGTAAATGCAGAGTTTTACAGTCTTGAGGGGAAAACAAGGGTTGATTTTGTCCATCCTCTGGTGTCCAGGTGACTGAGCACTGCCCCAGTAGCACACAGTGTCTTGGCACTGCTCCTTCCATGCCCTCTTTTCAGAAGGCACCCCAAGTCCCCCAGGGGTATGGTGAACAGTCCTGTGGCCATCTAATAGTGATTCATGCTCACTGAATTTGTGCACCAAGGCACTGGGAAGCCATGTAGCTCACTGCTGTCTACAAAGTGGCTGAGTAGATGACCATACTCCATCTCCACAGGGGATGCTCAGCAGATACCATGTCTAGCA
>NW_006922280.1:272944-273493 GCF_000298275.1 Orycteropus afer afer | reverse complement strand
TGTGTTGATATACCATATTTTGTTTATCCACTCTTTTGTTGATGGGCATTTAGGTTGTTTCCATCTCCTGCTATGGTGAATTGTGTTGTGATGAACATAGGTGTACATATTTCTGTTCATACGCTATCTCTAATCTCATTAGAATATATTCCTAGTAATGGAATTGCTGGATCAAATGGTACTTCTATTTTCAGTTTTTTAAGGAAACACCATACCATTTGCCATAATGGTTGTACCATTTTACAATCCTACCAGCAGTGTACAAGAGTTCCAATATCTCCACAACCTCTCCAGCATTTGTTATTTTCTGACCTGTTTAACTTTGCTGTTATTGCTGGGATGAGATGATAGCTAATTGTTGTTTTGATTTGCATCTCTTCTAATGATTAATGATCACAAGTAATTTCTCATGTGTTTGTTGGCTGCCTGTATATCTTCTTCAGTGAAGTGTATTTTCAAGTCTTTTGCCCATTTGTGAATTGGGTTATCTGTCTTTTTGGTGTTGAGGTGTTGAAGTTTTCTGTAGATTTTGGAGATAAGTCCTTTATC
>NW_006922280.1:271076-271619 GCF_000298275.1 Orycteropus afer afer | reverse complement strand
ATGGTATGAATCCCATTTGGTCTGGGTGAATTAATTTTTTGATATCTTGTTGGATTCTGTTGGCCAGGATTTTGTTACAGATTTTTGCATCTATGTTCTTGAGTGATATTGGTCTGTAGTTTTCCTTTCTAGTGGTGTCTTTCTCTGGTTTTGGTATTAGTGTTATGTTTGCTTCATAAAATGAGTTTGAGAGTATTCCATCTTTTTCTATGTTCTGGAATAGCTTGAGTAGCATAGGTGTTAACTCTTCTCTGAATATTTGATAGAATTCTCCAGTGAAGCCATTAGGGCCAGCACTTTTCTTTGTGGGTAGTTTTCTTATGACTTATTCAATTTCTTCCCTTGCTATGGGTCTGTTCAAGCTTTCTATCTCTGAATGGAATAGTTTAGGCAGGTCTTGTGATTCTAGAAACTTGTCAATCTCTTCCAGGTTCTCATTGGTGTACATTTTTTCATAATATTCTGTCAGTATCTTTTTTTATTTCAGTTGGTTCTGTTGTGATGACACCATTTTCATTTACAATTCTTGTGATTTGGATCTTC
>NW_006922280.1:269008-270206 GCF_000298275.1 Orycteropus afer afer | reverse complement strand
TAATGTCTATTTCATCAGAAATCAATATTGCTACTCCTGCCCTTTTTTGGTTTCCATTGGCTTAGTATATTCTCTTCCATCCCTTAACTCTTAATTTGTTTTTATATTTGTGTCTAAGGTGGGCCTCTTGTAGGCAGTATATTGATGAGTCTTCTTTTCTTATCCAGTCTGCCACTCTCTTTCTCTTGATAGGTGTATTTAGTCCATTCACATTGAGTGTAATTAGTGATAGGTATGAATTCATTGCTGTCATTCTAATGTGTTTTTTGTCGTGTTGTTTGTGCTTCATTTGTCCTTATATTTTTCTGTGCTGAGTTCAGTTTGTTGGCTAACACTTTCTCCCTTTTCTTCTTTATAGTTGGTTTTGTGCTTACTAAACCCATATGTTTTCCTTCCTTCTGGATTTGCTTAGAAGTATTGTTACTTTTCTCTGGGTTACCTTGGAGTATATTCTTGTCTGTACATTTTTAGAACAGTGCCTATTGTGAAGACATTGTCCTGTTTTCCTCTCCATTTGAAGGTCTGTACCTAGAA
Organism: Orycteropus afer afer; assembly: GCF_000298275.1. Taxonomy (NCBI): domain Eukaryota; kingdom Metazoa; phylum Chordata; class Mammalia; order Tubulidentata; family Orycteropodidae; genus Orycteropus; species Orycteropus afer. Next base: position 269,672 of record NW_006922280.1, on the reverse strand, counting down.
GTTTTATTCCCTCTGATAGATTAGTTGCTGTTGTTGTGTGCTGATTGAGTTCCTTGGTTTTTAAGGTACAATGTTTTATGGTCTTATTATGAATATCTATTTCTGATTTGGTTTTAGTGTTGATGCCACGTATTCTGGTTTTCTTGTTCTCTATTGGAAGCACTTCCTTAAGTATTTCTTGTAGGATTGGTCTGGTTTTCACAAAATCTCTTAATTTCTGTTTGTCTGAGAATGCTTTGATTTCACCCTCGTGTTTGATGTATAATTTGGCTGGATATAGGATTCTTGGTTGGAAGTTCTTTTCCTTCAGTGTTTAATATATGCCATCCCATTGCTTTCTTGCCTGCATGCTTTCTACTGAGTAATTGGAGCTCAGCCTGTTTGATTATTATAAGTAGTATTTGTTTTTTCACAGGCAGCTCTCAAAATTTTTTCTTTGTCTTTGATTTTGGAAAGTTTGATTATAATATGTCTCGGTGTTTTTCTCTTTTCTATCTTGTGTGGCATTCTGTGAGCTTCTTGGACAAATATCTTTTATTCCCTCATTATATGGGGGAAGTTTTCTGCTAGTAGGTCTTCCACAATTTTCTTGGTGGTCTTTTTTGCCTCTTCTTGTTCTGGAATTCCAATGAGTCTTATATTATTTATTCTTATGTCATCACAT
>NW_006922280.1:259741-267966 GCF_000298275.1 Orycteropus afer afer | reverse complement strand
GCAAAATCCCCGCTCCCGAAGCCACTCAGCACCAAAAAGCTGACCCAAGGCAACTTTCCAGCTCTGCGACAGGCCAACGGTGCTTCTCTCTTTGCCCCAGCTGCCTGCAATGCTGGCCCAAGCCATCCATACTGTGATCGGCTCAGGAGTTTGTCTTTAAGTCTGCCCACTGTGCTGTCATCGATTGGCTGCAAGTGCTTCTCTCTCTGGCCCTGCCTGTCATTGGCTTGGGAGTTTGTCCTTAAGTCCGCCCACTGCTCCACAGTCAGCTGTGGGTGTTTTTCTCTTTTCCCTGCCTTCCCGAAGAGCCAGCCCAATCCACCCTGACTGGGATCAGATGGGGAGTTTGCCTTTAGGTCAGCCCACCTGAGGTGCCAATGACAAGCTCGGTTTCAGCTGCACTGGAGTCAGGAAAGAGCCTGTTAGTAATCTGTGGTCCCAATTTTAATGAAAAAGTTTAGCTCAGACCTCTTGGTGCCACGAAGATGACCCAAGCCTATTAAGTAGCCAGCTGAGAGGGGAGCAAGTCCACCCTCCTGGAGCACCAATGGGCTCTCTACTTGGGTTTCAGTGGTTCTGGATGTGTCTGCTTGCACCTAGGTGACCCAAGTTACCGATAAATTCAGGTGTTGAAGGCAGATCCTTGAGGCGGTTGCTGGTATGCTGATATGGAGTACCTTCTGCTTTGACCCAGGGAGGTCTTGGACGGCCATTCTCACCTGCCAGTCGCTTCCCTAGGGAAATCCCTTGGCCTTTCTCAGCTGCCTGTCCACGTTGCACAACGTATATCTTCCTTAGTTCTTTCCCCTGTACTTTTCCTCCAATTCTATCCCTCGGAATTTGGTGCACTCTGACTTAGTGAGCTGTTCAGAGCACCAAAATCCCTAATTCAAACTGCTGTACCTCGTTTTTCAAGCTCAAACATACTAGAGGGAAATAGCATGGTGGTTACTGATGAAACTCCATTTTGAATCCTAACTGCATTTATTTGGTACCTGGCATTTGTTTGATTCTACCAGTATTTCTATGACACTTTCCCCATTCAAACTTGCACAGTCTCCTGAGACTTGTGAAAATGCAGACTTAGTCCTGGTGAATGTGAGATCCCCATTTTTGATGGGAAAACTGATGTTCCTGATCTGAACCACACTTTAAAAAATGGGAAAATAGTCATGATTAGTACCAACTTCAGGCTGGCTTTTGAGTCTTGGTTAGTACCAACTTTGAATCTGGGCCTCCCAGGAGTGGCAAATGTTGGACTGATACTAAAGTTGGATGCCAGCTTCCTTCTCTTTGCTCACAGCCCAGACTGATTTCTGCTTCACTTATGTTCCTGCAGAAGCCTGCTTTGCTTCTGAGAATTGTCCTTTAATCATTGCCTTGTGTAGCCATCTCACAATGAGTGTCAGGAAGACTACAGAGTTAATGCCTGCACCACCGAATACAGCTTCCTGAAATTCCAGGCAGCATCAGGCAGAGGATGCACATCCCACAGGATTCAACCTCATGGATAGTGGCCCTCCTGCCATCATTCCATGAAAGGAACTCAACCACAGCCAGAGCACTTCTTCAGGGCCCCTCAGATGCAGAGGCCTCACATCCTCACTTACCATGTGTAGCCTTCTGTGTCCCAGACCAAGGGAAGCTCCAGAAAGGGCAGGAAGGTATGTGGTGTGTGCATTACCCAGTGCAGGGGCCTCCAGCTACATGCAACTACTGAGTACTTGAGATATAGCCATGTGGCTAGCAGTTAAAGTAAGGCACTGTATAGGCCTAGATGCAAAGGCAGGGAAGGCATCTGTGAGAGAGTTCTGCTTACCTGGTGTGGAAGAGGTCACCCTGCAGATTCCATAGCAGCACAGGGACAGGAAGGATGGGTGAGCTGGTGGAAGATTTATTTTAGTACCTTAGCTGCTAGCCTCTTGTAGTGGAGGGAAGAGACAGGGGAAAAGAATGACAGGTTGTTTGAGAGGCCTGGCAGTAGTCTGAGGGTGGGGTGGAGGTGGATGGGGCCTGACTTGGGGTGAGGAGAATGAATTGGGGAAGCAACTCCTTGTAAGATATGTGTTGATCCAATACAAATAGAGGGAGCTCTGGTGGGGTAGTACCTAAGGCATTTGACTGCTAACCAGAAGGCTGGTGGTTCAAACCCACCAGCCACTCCTTGGAAGGAAGATTGGGCAATCCACTTCCATAGAGATACTGCCTTGGGAAACCTAAGGAGGGGTTGCTGTGAGTTGGAAATGACTCAGTGGCAGTGAGTTTGATTTGATTTTTATAATACAAATAGAACCTGGTCAAGAGCTCATTCTTAGGTAACTACTCATCTTATTTTTCTAGGAAGCAGCCAAAGTTATGGAGCATTCCAGGACAATACAAGGCTGGATTGACTTTCTAATGTAACCTTCTTTGTGAATAATTTCTGAGGCCTGGATACAAATACAGATCATAAGCTCTGGCTTGGAAATACAAAAAAGACAGAGAAGGAGTGTTTCTAAAAGCCATTAACTCCATGTTGTTTCATCACTGCAGCTATGGCACAGAAACCCAAACAGGCCTATCTCCAGCACCAGCTGTACTTTGAAGTTTTTCCCCAAGATGATTCTCTATCCAACAGAAACATTACCAAGTAAAACTGTCACTGCTCACTACATCTTCAGTTTCTTCTTACCATATGTGAACAAAGGAACCAAGCTGAAGGAGACTGTAGAGTGTTAAGCCATGGCAAGAGCTCCATTTGGAGTGGTATAATGGGAAGACCCTCTCCAATGTTCCAGCTCATGGTCTGGACATCATTTGGTCCTCTCTGGGCCTAGGTTTAATTGACAAATTTCAGTCCATAAACAGATCAGACTCTCATGCTCTAGTGGGCCTGTTGTTGTTGTTGTCAGGTGTCATCAAGTTGACTCTGATTCATAGCAACCCCATGTACAACAGACTTAAGATGGCCCCAAATCCTTGCTTGAAATCTAGTTCCTGGTATCCTGGATTATAACCTAGAACATAAAAAGCACATTCACAGAACAAATGGTGAAATTCTAATGAAATCTTATAATATAGCAATGTTGGTTTCTTATTTTGACAAATGTACCATGATAAACAAGGTGATAACATTTGGAGAAACAAATAGAAGTGTGTGGGAACTCTGTACATACTTACTATCTTTGCAACTTTTCTGTAGATCCAAAATTATTTTAAAGCAAAGCACCTATTAAAACAAAAATAACCCACAACTGAATAGCAAAAAATCAATGATTTAAATTATAAAAGAAAAAGAAAACAATGCAATATCCATCATCTGGGGATTAGTTATATAAATTTTGATGCCTTCATAATGGAAGAAAAAAGATCCTGAGCCCCACTCTAATACATTGATTTTAGTAGGTTTGAGGGTAAAGTCTAAGAACCAGAATTTTAACAATATCTCCAGGGGTTTTGATGGGGTGGTCTGCAGACTTTTGTTGAGATGACTTTAGCTGCTGTCCCTCCTATTGCTGAAGTTCTCTGAGATAGATTTCCACACTAAGCAGCAAAGCATGTAGCAAGGAAACAGAATGCAGAGGCCCAGTGGGATCTGAGAGTGAGAGTCAGAGAGGTTTGGAGACCAGAAGAGCCAGAGACAGAGCTGAGGAAGCCAAATGGTCCAATCTGGAAGTAAGGCAGATAGGATAGAGCTCAGATATCCCATTGAAAGGTATACCCTCTCAGATCAGCATGGAGCCCAGCAGCTGAGAAGGACAAGACAGACTGTGCATTCCTGAGTGGAGCTGAGACATTCAAAGGGCAGGCTGCCTACATGCTAGAGTACACAGGTGAGGCAATCTTTGTCTCACTATGGAGAAGGTATATATAGTGCTCATGGCTGAAGCTTTAGACTTCAAGCCAGAACTGAGTATTGGGCAGAAAGACCAACACCTGTGTGGATACAGCAAGAATGACAGAAGTTCAAAGACTCATCCTGCTGTCTCTGGAGCCCTTTTGTGTTGAAAAAGACCTCATCAAATAAAGGGGTTTGCCAACAGATTTGTATCCAAAGGGTTGGGATGGTGACACTACAGACACAGCAGTGGGCAAATGCTGCAAAGTGAAAGGGGGTGTATGGGGACAGGTCAGGAAAAACTGTGATGTCCAGGTGGACAAGGTGGCACATGGCTGCCTTTTGGTCCAGAGGGAGATCACATGTCCTCATAAGGATAAGGTCTTTTGTTGTGACCACTGAAGAGTCCCACCCACTGCCGTCAAGTTGGATCCGACTCATAGCAACCCCTCCTTGTGTTTCAAAGGCAGTATCACTATGGAAGTAGATTGCCCAACCTTCCTTCTGAGGAGTGGCCGGTGGGTTTGAACCACCAGCCTTCTGGTTAGCAGTCAAATGACTTAGGCACCAGAGCTCCCAGTCCAGGAGATAAGAAAATAGAACCATACTCTGGGAAGGCAGCTGTGCTAGAGGGCTTAGGGTGGGCAGCCACAGTAAGCCTGGAGGAGACCCAGTCTAGCAGATGGTAGGTAACAAAGCTCCAGGTTGGGTGGGGGGAGGCAGTGAAGGCTGAGCTGGATCTCAGCAGAGGGAACAATGCAGATTGTGAAGTCATGGGGGCTGAAGGGTGTGTCCCCTCAGGACAAACAATCTGGGGTTGAATCTTGTCTCTATGTGACCATATCTTGGAGCCTCAGTTTCTGGGGGCAGGGGAAAAAATGAGACCCCCAAAGCCAAGCATTGATGTAATTTACATAAAGGTCACTCAAAAAAATTGTATCAGAAGCAGATAAAAACTCCTGTGAGATTTGGGGCCCTGTGAGTGGTTTTCTTGTGAAGGCTGGAGGCAGATGAAGAGGTGATCACTGTGCAGCTCAGAGCCCAAATGAGGGGATGCTGCTAGGCAGGACCTCAGTTTGTGCCACACAGCAGTGTATCTGGAGAGCCATCACTACACATGTCATCTGATGGGAACACAGCACCTTCCCTCTGCTCTTCACTTCATCTACTGCCAACAGGCCTGAGCTCCAGCACCTTAAAGGTCACTATTACATAAATGGACTCCAGTGTAGACAGCCTCAATCCCCACTGAGAGCAGAGCATGTGTTTCCTGAACCAGGACATGGCTTGCTCCTGCCACCCCCCAGGTATATCACTTAGATAATAAATATCTATTTAGTGAATTGAAGTCAGAGCTAAACTTCCCACATTATACAAGGAGTTGGGTGTCTTAGAACTCAGGTCTGGCTGTTCTTGTTCCCACAGACATGGAAGTTACTAAAGATATTTTCTCCACCCTTGGAGGCTTAAGACCCATTCTTTCTTGTCACTGAGTGCATTCTGACACCATTTCTTCCTATAGTGGATGAATACATTATATTTCCAGGGGATTGAGGCAGGGAACGATCACATTAGCCAGGGATGCAAAGAGAAAAGTTGGTTTGGAGGGTGATTCTCAGGCTCAGTGAGACAGGTGAGGTGACAGGTATAGCCAGAGAGCTGAGGAGAGGACAGGGGCTGAGCAGTCAGAGCCATGGGACCCAGATAAGCAGAGAAGAGAAAGACATTATTGAAAAAGTTCATGTGAGGAAGAGTGGCTAGAACCAGAATATCTAACTTGGAAAAGAAACCATAGAGGAAATTGCAGTTAAGAATTCAAAGGGAGTTCTGGTAAGATGGTGGAATAGGCAGAAAGGTTGCACAGACCCTCTTCAACAAAGAAAAGGGGAACCAATTAACACAGACATAGAAGATAATCCTGGACCCCTGAGCCTTGAAGGGAAGGGTATAGAAGTGGACAAAACCCCCCACTAGAAGAAGAATTTACTTGAAAATACCAAAAAAGGAGACATACAGAGCTGTGGTCTGGCAGCAATCTTGAGCAATCCTGATGGCACAGACAGCTTAGAGATTGTGGACTGGTGGTAGGACATAATAATTAACTTAAAAATCAGCCCTGCTAGCCAGGAACTGCATGGATTACTGTTCTGGTGGCTGGGGAATAAAAGGTAAAGCAGCAGCAAAGAAGAAGGCTGGCTGAGCTGTGGACTTTTGCCTGTCCAGAGGGCACAGCCATTTTGAATGTTTACAAGTGGCTTGAACATTTTGGAGATTTAAAGCAACAGTGATCTCCCAGATTCCAAGGGCTTAAGAACAGGTTCTTCTTGCCAGTAACCCCAAGGACACTCCTGGACCTGGATGACTGAAAAGTTGCGATATTCCCCTTGTTAATCTTATACTCTACATCTGCTTGGTGAATGGAGGTGTGGCCATCCCCCACTCCCATTCACCCTCTGGGCCCACAGGAACTCCATCCTAGCTCTGTTGGAGCTTTTCTTTTTCTTTTTTCTCTTTCTTTTTACTGGTTTTTGTTTGCTTGTTTTTGTCTGTTTTAGAACTACTACTATTAATAATACTTTTGTCCTTTTTACCATTAGTCTTTATTCTTCCCCTCCCAGATCCTAGTTTTCAGCTTTTTTTTTTTCCGTTTCCCTATTCCTGGTTGCAAAATTATTGTTATTATTATTATTATTATTATTTATGATTAACCCCATTCCTTGTATTTCTTTTCCCATTTTTCCTATTTTTTTCTTCATTATTCTCCTTTTCTACATTTTTTCTCTTATTGCCTTATCCCCAGATACTACAGGTTATATATTTTTTTTTCTTCCTCTTTTTACCTTTTTTCTGTTTTTGGTAACAGTTTGTGTGTGATTACATGGTGTATTTTTTGTCCATGTGCTTTTAGTTTTTTTATGGTTATTCAATTGTAATTTTTGTCTAACTGAGTGGGAGACAGCAACAGTCCCCATAAGACACAACTACACCCAAACCTCCTGGAACTTCCCTTACTGAGTGAGAGCCACCACTTCCTTCTCCACAAATGGGCCAAAAAAAAAAAAAAAACACAAAAAACAAAAAACACCAAGAAAAGCTCTTCACAAACAGTTAACAGAGATATAAATACAACAACATGATGATATCTTGGAGACAACAGACCATCACCATCCACACAAAGAAGCAAGATAATGTGGTAGAAAGAAGGGCAAAGGATACAGACCCAGAATACATCCCTGAGGAAGAAGCAGCATTGGAACTCTCTGATAAGGAATTCAAAAGAATTATCTCTAGGTATCTTCATAAGATTGAGAGACAAACCAAAGAAAACACAGAAAAAAACAAAGAAGAATTTTGGAAAAAAATACAAGAACAAAATGACAAAATAAATGAAAAATGAGAAATGATTCTAAATCTACAGGTAGAAATCCAGAAGAGCAATAATAAATTGTCAGAAATAGATAACAAATTGGAGGGCAAAGGAGTAGAATTGATGCAATGGAAGACGGAATTAATGAGATTGAAGACAAATACCTGAATACTTCTTTGGAAAGGGAGCAATCAGAAAAAAAATCAAAACAAAATGAAGAAAGCCTAAGGTTCATGTGGGATACCATCAAAAGGAATAACCCACATGTCATTGGAATTGCAGAGCAATAAAACAAAAATAAAACCACTGAGAAAATTGTCCAAGATTTGTAGGAAGAGAACTTCTCTGATATGATGAAAGATGAAAATATATCCATTCAGGATGTCCAATGAACCCCAAACAGGATAGACCCTAAAAGAAAATCACTAAGACACATCATCATCACACTCATCAAAACCAAAGACAAAGACAAAATCCTGAAAGCAGCACTGGAAAAACAAAAAGTTACTTACAAAGGACAACCAGTGAGAATAAGCTCTGATTTTTCAGCAGAAACCATGCAAGCAAGAAGGCAATGGGACGGTATATATAAAACTCTGAAAGAGAAAAATTTTCAACCAAGAATTATATACCCGGCAGAATTGTTCCTCAAATATGATAGTGAAATTAGGAGATTTCCAGGTAAGCAGAAACTAAGGGAATTTATTAAAACCAGACCAACCTTACGAGAGATGTCCTTTGAACAGTGAACCAAAAATAGTAAATAACAACCAACCATTAATACACAAGATGACATAACCCAGAAACCACAGCTATGGAAATGTCCAAAGTAAAATGAGCTTACAAGATTGTAAACAGGGATCGAGAGACATCAATTTGCAAGTGAGGACAATCACAAACAAAAAGAGGGAAAATACTGTGTAGTTACAGAACTTGAAATTGGTGAGGAAGTTAGAGTTGCAGGACAGAATAGACTGTTCTAAACTCAGGAAGAAAATTATAAATCATAGGGTAACCTCAAAGAAAAATGATAAACCTTCA
>NW_006922280.1:239981-246926 GCF_000298275.1 Orycteropus afer afer | reverse complement strand
GGCACATAACAACATAACAACAACAACATGATAAAATAAGCATGAATGATCATGGGAGGTAATTGTCCTAAGAGTGTGCAGTGGAATGTTTTGTGAGAAAGAAAAGCATCTCAGAAGGGCTCTTAGATATCAGCAAGACAAAGACAGATTTGCCAACCAGAGGAAGGCTCTACATGTGCAGGGAGCAATTGATCACTAGGTACCACCTACCTTCTGAGTTCAGCCTTCAGTGTTAGCCCCTTGTCCTCTCCTGAATATCTTTGACTGGAATCAGGGCCCTCTGGATGTGACTAAATGAAAATCTTGTTAATCTGGTTCTGCTTCTGGGGCTTGTGACTCAAGTATTTGCCAAAACACATTGCCAGCCAGCCATGTGTGGAATGGGAGAAGAGAGTGCACAAACTATTTACAGACAGTAGAAAGTGACATGGACCATGAGAGAGAAGGGGTAAAGTGCTATGGACTTCTGGAGGAACTGGGAAACTCTTCCAGGAAGGAAGTTTGGGCAGGCTTCATTGAGAAGGGTAAGTGGGATTTAGATAAGGCAATGGTGAAGGGAGGGGTGAGTGATGTGAGGACTTGCTTGGAAGAGAGAACCATGGAATAGAGCCAGGAAGAAATAGGCGATACAACTGAGTGGAACATTAGAATTAGATTTGAAGGTCTTGAGTGGCAACAAGGGCACCAAGATTTACCCCAAGAAGCTGGGTGGTCGTTGGTGGTTTGGTGGGAGTGGAATGTCAGATATTCAATCAGCAGGACTTTAGGCTCTGGAGTCTTAAGACCCTGTGGGGGTTGGCAGAGAGGACGACACAGCATGAGGTGGGTATAAGCCTTCCCTGAGAAGGTTAAAAGCTGAGGAGGCTTTGACTTTGTCAAATACTTCCTCAAGGATTCAACAGGACATCCAAAGAGGTGTCTAAATTATGAAAGGGGGAATCTATGTCCACACAGCTTCTAGGATCTGAGTAAGCCGTTCTTGGCTCAACCTGACTGGTTGCTCCAGTTCCTGATGGGCCACCTAGAGATCCTAGTTTCTTGTGTGATTTAGGCACTAAAAGTAACATATTGGGCATCTATTACCATTGAGTGACTCAGACTTTGGTCATGGAAGAGCTCTGAGGGGCTGATTGTTGGAATCTCTTCCCCCCTTGTGTAGACAGTACTCTGTTCTAGAAGAGGACTGTATATATCCCATCTGTGTGTGAATCCTGCCCTACTAGTTATGTGTGGTAGGATAAAGTGGCTTCATAAATACAGCTTAATGGGGTTGTGAATTGATGAGGACATCCAGGTTATAGAGCATGCAATGGGGTTAGTTGCCTTCAGGTTTTTGTAAGCTCCTTTCCCCTTCCTATCCTTTATCACGTCAATCTGTATAATGAAAAATCCCCATGACTGCTCAACTCAATTCAGGTTGGCCTCTCTCATTCCTGAACTCCCTGACCCTTAAATATCTGCCTCTCCTGCAGGGAGAGGTAGCCACATAGGTAGTGCTAGGCATAGAATGTAAGAGAGTGAGCCACCCCTTTCCTACATCAGGCTTCTTCAGGTGTATATGCTTCCTCTATGCTTGCTTTTCCCTTCTGAAGCCTGGATGCAGATGTAGACAAGGAAGTCCACGGGATAAAGGACCCAGGTTATGAACCATGGAAGTGACCCTGAAGGGAGGACAGAGGAACCATAAGATGGAGGGAACCTGAGGGGTGTGTGTGGAAGAGGCACATGATGGAGGGAGTCTGAAAGGGTAGAGGAGCCAATCAGTGGAAAGAGTCTGGGGGCAAAGAAGAATAGTTATGAAGTGGAAGGAGCTTGGGAGATGCAATGGAGGAAATACGAGATAGAGGGAACCTGAGTAGTGGGAATGGAGGGGGTCCTGTGGTAGTGTAGTGTCTAAGGCACTTGACTGCTAACCAGAAGGCTGGCGGTGCAAACCCACCAGCCACTGCCCAGAAGAAAGATGGAGCAATCTACTTCCATAGTGATATGGCCTCGGAAACCCAAGGAGGGGTCGCTATGAGTTGGGTTGACTTGACAGCACATAACAACAACAACAACATCTGCCACTTATGAATTCACATTTTGGCCTCTTCAGTGAACAAACAGCAAACCTGTGTATTTGAGATTTGGGGCATTTGGGGGTTCTTATGCTGATGCAGCCAGCATTCCCCTAACTGATACAGATGCAAGTCATCTGCAAGATTTCTTACAAGGAAAGTGTCATCAGACACTACAGACTGTAGTCTTTAATCTCTGTCAGTAAGTGCTTCAAGTCATCTTCACTTTCAACAAGCAAGCTGGTGTCATCTGCATATCACAGATTGTTAATGAGTCTTCCTCCAATCTGGATGCCACATTCTTCTTCATTAATCCAGTTTCTTGGATTATTTGCTCATCATAGAGATTGAATAGGGATGGTGAAAGGACAGAACCCTGACTAACTCCTTTCCTGGTTTTAAACCATGCAGTAATATCTGCTTGTTCTGTTCAAATAACAGCCTCCTGGTCTATGTACAGGTTCATCATAAGCACAATTTAATGTTCTGGAATTACCATTCTCCTCAATGTTATCCAGAATTTGTTATGATCCACACAATCAAATTCTTTTGCATAGTCAATAAAGCACAAACAAGTAAACATCCTTCTGGTGTTCTTTGATTTAAGCCAAGATCCTTCTTATATCAGAAATGATAACTTTCACTCCATGTCTTCTTCTGAATCCAGCTTGCATTTCTGGAAGTTCCCCGCCAATATACTGCTGAAACTGTATTTGAATTATCTTCAGCAAAATTTTACTTGCGTGTGATATTAATTGTTTGATTATATTTATTTGGAATGGGTACAAATATGGATCTTTTCTAGTCAGTTGGCCAGGTAGTTGTCTCCGAAATTTCTTGGCATAGATGAAATAGTGCTTCCACTGTGGCATTCATTTGTTAAAACATCTCAGTGACTATTCCATCAATTCCTGGAGCCTTGTGTTTTGCTAATTCCTTAACTGCAGCTTCAGTTTCTTCCTTCAGTATCATTGGTTCTTGATTATATGCCACCTTTAGCATATAAAGTCTATTTCTATCCTGAAATAGATGAACATAGACCAATTCTTTTGGTACAGTGACTCTGTGTATTTTTTCCATCTCCTTTTGATGTTTCCTGAATCATTCAATATTTTACCCATAGAATCTTTCAATATTGCAACTCGAGGCTGAATTTTTTCTTCAGTTCTTTCACCTTGAGAAGCATCAAGTGTGTCCTTCCCTTTTGGTTTTCTAACTCTGAGTCTTTGCATATTTCATTTTAATAATTAACTTTGTTTTCTCTAGCTGCTCTTAGAAATCTTCTGTTCTGCTCTTATATTTTTTCATTTCTTCCAATTTCCTTAGCTACTCTCCATTCAAGAGGAAGTTTCAGAGTCTCTTCTCACATCCATTTTCGTCTTTTCTTGCTCTTCTGTCTTTTAAATAACCCTTTGCTTTCTTCATGTATGATGTTCTATTTTGTTGTTGTTGGGAGTGTTTAAATTATAAAATCTTTATGAATAATACAATCAATTATATCCAAAAAGAACAGAGAAGAAGGGGCAAGAATCCATTCAAAGTATGAGAAAGAAAGGGGTCACAGTGATGCATGTTTGGAAACAGTACCTTTACCTCTAAGCACCTTTCAGGTGATAGCTACCTCATAGGCACCAGAAATTCATAATAGAAATTACATTACCCAAAAGGCACAGACAAAAACACTAACACAAGTATAAAAGTAATTGTGTGTATGGTTAAAAGTCTATTTTAAAAATGCTTCCAAACATGTAGAACTATACACTAATTCATTGCACAGACATTCAGCATAAGTTACCATTAAAAAGTATGCACAATACTCCTCCTAATCATAAAAGCATGCCAACATTAATTTATAATGTAGATTTACCACAACAACACCTAAAGAGGTTAACAGAAACCAACTCCCTACTTAAATCTAAGGAAAAGTTTTTAGAGCTAATGAAATAATTTATTGCAGACCTTATTTACTATAAAGAAACTGTTGGGTCATTCTACAATATCCACACTCCCTCACAGTCTTAAAGGAAATACAATAAATATACTTTCTTCTACTAAAACAGCATTTAACACATTTGGCAGTTAGGAGTGTTCCTTTTGCTCCTTTTTCTTTTCTTTTCTTTTTAAAGAACAAATCACTTTCACAAAACCAAGACTCAAACTTTTCAAGCCTCAACTTGATTTTCTGGAACTACACAAAGACACACAGGCCAAATAATAGCAACTGTCCATCCTCCCAAAATTGAAATACAGAACTGATTGAGGAGACTTACTCTCTTTAAATATATCTCATTATTCTGAATCTATAAGGAAAGTATCTTCCAAAAACTGCACTCAAAAGGGGAAGGATTATATATGTTTCTTAAATATAAAATGTGCAACATTAAAAAAAAAAAAAACTGAACCAGAAAATACTTTTAAATTTGGAACCAAAATTAGGGAATTTCAATCTGTAATTATGAAGTAATAAGTGAGTTATATATTTTTTCTTATGAGAGAAATATCACCTGAAGTGGATAGCCAGTGTTTAGATGGGAACAGTGATTCTTTTTTAAAGAGCCTCGGTCCATGATTTCAGTGAATAGAGCACGCTACAATATTCTAGTCCTTGATCTGGTTAGTCACTACTATTAATACCACCAGAAGCCTAGAGGTCTCGGGTCAGTCACCAATGAAATCCATCCCCACTACTGCACCACTAGTGTCCTCTCTGAATGCAGCTGACATTCACTCATTGCTAAATGAGCTTGGTGGATGCTCCTCAACTTTAGCATATAAAAGAGCATACTTACTCTATGTCCTAACCCTACAGCAGTCTATCAGTTGAATAATGAAGAAATTATTTAATAGACAAGGCTTATGAATGATTAAATGACTCAAAAGTAAAATTAGTAAATTTGAAAATATTTTAGTGTTTTCTGTTATTAAAAGTATTCCAAACACATCTAGAGTTTTTTTAAAGAAGCTATGAAATCAATAACAAATATATATGTATATAAGTATTTTTGCCATGAATGTTTCTTAACCAATTCTGGGGCACTAATGGATTATAAATTAAATGAGAAAGGCATCCAAAAATTAATGGAAGAAGTTATAAAGTACCACTTTTAGATGATTCAAGTATCAATTTGGTGTACATGTAAGTTCACCAGTGTCTTCAGCTATGGTTTCAAATTCAAAGTGCTACATCTTACTTAAGTATTAATATTTAGAAACTTATAAAATCAACTTCCTATTGAAAATGCATGCTTTCTGGGTCTCTTTAGTAACTTTAATGCCTTTACTGTTTCCATACAACCAAACAAAAATTTTCAAAGTAAATGTCACATGGTTTCTGATTAACTTCTTTTTGGTATGTTTTGAGCCTGGTAACAAAATTTAGAACAGAGAAAGTGTTCACTATTTCAAGAGACAAAAAGAAGCCTGGAGAGCACAGAAGAAAGGTATGGAGACTCTCTACTATAGACCCGTCCTTACTCTGTGCTAGAATCATCACAGGCACCGCTCTCTTTCTACTAATATTAGGGGCAGCTACTTTAGTGGGTGGGAGAGTCAGACTCTGAAAAGCATGTTCAAAGTCTTCACTTGGTAGTTGCTTATACTGAATCTTGGAATAGTCTTCCATGTTGGAAGGAGACATGGATCCGAGTGATGAATGATTGCTGCCAACATAGCTCCTGACAGTGGATATTCAGCTCTTTTGAGGAGGCACTTCTTCCCTGATATCATGATGAACTTCTTTTTCATGTTTTTCTTCTCTGTACTTTTTATGGCAGCAAAAGAAGACCAATAAGCAATAGAGTAAATAAATTTCCTATAATAGCTCCTGCAATTGTTCCAACTCTTTTTGAAGGAGGGACAACATCCAGGTGTACCTGGCACTGATCCATGCCCCCTTTGTTTTGGACCATATAACTATATGTTGCGGAATACTTAGCAGTGGCATCTTTTACAGATATAACAGGTGAAGTCATTTCTCTAGCCATGAAGTGAGCATTTTCTGAGAGTCAGAGAGCTTTTGCCATTCATATTGCAATGGAAGTAAATCTTCTTTTGTTTCACATTTTAGTTTAAAGTCATTTCCAATTTCTTCTGATCCATCAAAAGATGGATAATGGGTAACATCTTGTGCCCAAAGGCTAACAGGAACTGTCTGCTGAATCTTCTTGTTTCCAACACCAGGAGCTTTTTTTTTTTTTTTTACTTTGCACTGATATGTACCAATATCTGATAACTGTAAATTTATTACATTTATTGAGGCATCACTAGATTTGAGATCGTTACTTGTAAAAATTACCATCCTTTCAGATCTTGATAGTAGTCATCATAATTTTTTTCTTCAGATTATAAAATAATCTGCGAGTCCCCACAAGAGCACAAAATGCAGCACAAGCTCCATGGTGGCTGATGTACTGTGGGCAGCAACTGCAGGTAGGCTGCTCCTCCCAGGGCTCAGGTCTCCCAGCCCCTCGCTCTCCTGACTGGCTCATGGTGGTGACACCTCTGCAGCCCAATGTATGATGTTCTTGATGTCATCTCACAATTCGTATAGTTTTCAGTCATTGGTGTTCAATGTGTCAAATATATTTTTCAGATGGTCTCTTTATTCAGGTGAGATATAATCAAAGTCATATTTTGCCTCTCTTGGACTTGTTTTGTCTTCAGCTTCAACTTAAACTTGCATATGAGCAGTTGATGGTCTGTTCCACAGTCAGCTCATGGCCTTGTTTTGGCTGAAGATATCAAGCCTCTTTCCCTAGATATAGTCATTCTGATTCCTGTGTATTCCATCTGGTGAGTTCCATGTGTAAAGCCACTGTTTATGTTGTTGAAAAAAGGTATTTGCAATGAATAAGTCATTGCTTTTGGAAATTTCTATCATGCTGTCTCC
>NW_006922280.1:237066-239021 GCF_000298275.1 Orycteropus afer afer | reverse complement strand
TTTCTTTCTTTGCTATCTTTTTATTGACTGTTTGCTTTCTTCATGTGTGATGTCCTTGATGTCATCCTACATGTCAGGTCTTCAGTCATTAGAGTTCAATGTGTCAAATTTATTCTTCAGATGGTCTCTAAATTATATGGGATATACTCAAGGTCATATTTTGGCTCTCATGAACCTGTTTTAATATTCCTAAGCTTCAACATGAACTTGCATATGAGTAATTTATGGTCTATGCCACAGGCATTCCCTGAACTTGTTCTGACTGATGATATGGAGCTTCCATATTGTCTTTTCCCACAGATATACACCATCTGATTCTTATGTAATCTGTCCAGTGAGATCCATTTGTATATTCATCATTTGTATTGCTGAAAAAAAAAGGTATTTGTGATGAATTAGTCATTGTTCTTGCAAATTTCTGTCATGTGTTCTCCAGCATCATTTCTATTACCAAGGCAATGTTTTCCAACTACCAGTCCTTCTTTATTTCTAACTCTTACAAGACATCTTTGTTGCTTTTTGTATCAATTTCACACTGCAGAAGTTGGTAAATATCTTCAATTTCTTCATCTTTGGCATTAGTGATTGGTGCATAAATTTGAATAATGGTCATATTAACTGGCCTTTCTTGTAGATGTATGGATATTATCCTATCACTGACAGCATTGTACTTCAGAATAGATCTTGAAATGTCATTTTTGATGATGAATGTGACACAATTCTCTTCAATTTGTCTTTCATGACATGGAAGACCATATGATTGCCCAATTCAAAATGGCCAATACCAGTCTATTTCAGCTCATTAATTCCTAGGGTACTGATCTTTATTACAATTTTCCTAGATTTATACTTCATACATTCCACATTCCAATTATTAATAGATATTTTCACTGGGTTCATCTGTGAGTCATGCCACATAAACAAATGAAGGTACTGAAAGCTTTGCTCCATCCACATCATTAATGTCAACAGTACTTTGACGAGGCATCTCTTGTGCAGTTGTATTTGAGTGTCTTACAAGCTGAGGAGCTCATACTCTGGAATTATATGAGACACTGTACTGCTACTATTCATAATGTTTTTAATGGCCAATTTCTTCAGAAATAGACTGCCACATCCTTCTTCAGAGGCTGTCTTAATCTGGAAGCTCTGCTGAAACCTGTCTGCCATGGGTGACCCTGCTGGTATTTGACATATCTGTGCCATAGCTTCCAGTAACATATAAGCCCCCATACTATGACAAACTGACAAATAAGTTGTAGAAGACACCACTATAAAAGAAAATTATAGAACAAATACCTCATTAACATTGATGCAAAAATTTGCAAGAAAATCCTAGCCAATAGAATCCAGAATACCAAAAAAATGATACATCATAATCAAGTGGGCTTCATACCAGTTACAAAAGGATCATTCAACATTAGAAAAACAATTGACATAATCCATCACATAAACAAAACAAAGGAAAAGAACACCATGATCATTTCAATCAAAGCAGAAAAGGCATTTGACAAAATTCAACACCAATTCCTGATAAAACTGCTCAACTAAATAGTAATACAAGGGAAATTCCTCAACATAATTAAGGGCATATATACAAAACCAAGAGCCAACATTAATTTCAATGGACAGAGAATTAAAACATTCCCCTTATGAACAGGAACCAGACAAGGATGTCTTTTATCACCATTCCTCTCCAGTATTGTACTGTAAATCCAAGCAAGAGCAGTAAGGCAAGAAATGGAAATAAAAGGCATCCCAATTAACAAATATGAAGTAAAAATATATCTCTTTGCAGATGATATAATCTTATGCATAGAAAATCCCAGAGGCTCAGCAAGAAAATTACTGGAAATAATTGATAAATTCAGTGACAGGGTACAAGGTCAACATATAAAAATCAGTTGGATTCCTTTATAGTAATAAAGAGAACTCTGAAACAGAAATTTAAAAAA
>NW_006922280.1:233313-233939 GCF_000298275.1 Orycteropus afer afer | reverse complement strand
TGTGTTAGCATGTCATGTTAGGGGCAAATATGACTTTATAATTGTCCTTATTTAGAGATTGTATATGGTTAAGAAGATGTGTGCAACTGCCAAGTTGACAAGGGGTGAACTATGATAGTTGGAACTGTGTGTCAACTTAGCTGGACCACAGTTCTGTGTGGTTTAAGTAGTTTTGATGTGGTTATTCCCATGATAGGATCAGATGTATATGTGTTGAGCAGCCAATCCATTGAAAGGGAGTTTCTCTAGGGATGTGGCCTGCTTCCAGTATATTTATGGACATCCAGGAAAAGAGTCACTCTTCTGTGGATCGGGATTCTGTTGTGCTGCCTACAACTGTCTGTGAGCAAACAATCCACCATTCGTCCAGGAGATCTTGGATTCATCATTTGTTGGAGTAAACAGCCAGTGTACTGCCTGCCAATCTTGAGCTCCTCAGCTCCTGCAGCTGTGTGAGTCAGGAAAACCTCCAGCTTGACATTTGATCCAAGAACTTTGGACTTGCCGGCCTCTATAAGTGTGTCAGCCATTTTCCCAAGATGAATTTCTCTTTCTATACATATATAACCTTTTTTATTTTTTTAATTTATTGTGATTTGGGTGAAGATTTACAGAGCAAATTCACT
>NW_006922280.1:223809-225481 GCF_000298275.1 Orycteropus afer afer | reverse complement strand
GTTAATTTTTAAGTCCTACCGCCACTTGGGAATGTCCAAGTCGTTTGTGCCATCAGGGGCGCTCAGGTCCCTGTCAGACCGCAGCTCCGTATATGTCCTTTTTTGGTATTTTCACGCAATTTCTTCTGCTAGTTGGGGTTTAGTCTACTTCTTTATCCTTCCCTTCAAGGCTCAGGGGTCCAAGATTATCTTCTGTGTCTGTGTCAATTTGTTTCCCTTTTCTTTGTTGAAGAGGGTCTGTGCAGTCCTTCTACATAGTCCGCCATCTTGTGGGCTCTCCCTACATATATAACCTTTACATGTCTTGTTTCTCTAGAGAACCCAGTCTAACACAGGAGTCAAAATGGCCTAGTACCAGTAAAACAGATATGTAGACAAGTGAAACAGAATTTAGAATCCAGAAGTAAAGCCATCAACTTATGAACAACTGATCTTTGACGAAGGGCCAAAACCCATTACATAGAGAGGTAGTCTCTTTAACAAATGGTGCTGGCAAAACTGTATATCCATTTGCAGGATCTGTATCTACTATTATATACAAAAATAAACTAAAAATGGATCAAAGATCTAAATGTAAAACTATAATTATATAAATCACCTAAGAGAAAATTGTAACAAACTTAAGGGTCATAATATATGCCATAAAAACATTGTCAAATGTAACTTAAAATTCACAAGCAGCAGAAGAAAAACTAGGTGACTAGGACTTTCTAAATGTTAAACAATTATGTATATCAAAATATTTCACCTGATAAGTAAAAAGAGAACCCACTGAGGAGGACAAATGACAAAAACCTGTAAGACAAGGGACAAATCTCTAGAATTTTTAGAAAACTTCAGTACTTCAATAATAAAAAGACAGACAATCCATTGAAAAATGGGCAGAGGACATGAACAGACACTTTACCAAAGAAGGCATTCAAGGTGCCAACAAACACATGAAGAAATGCTCACAATCATTAGCTATAAAGAGATGTAAATCAAAACAACAGTGAGATATAATTTCAACCCAGAATTAATGGCAAAGTTCCAGAAAACGGAAGTCAACAAATGCTAATGAGGGTGTGGAGGACTGGAGCACTTATAAACTGCTGCTGGGATTGTAAAATAGTACTATTATTGTGGAAAACATTATAGTATTTCCTTAACAAATTAGAAATAGATATACCACATGATCCAATAATCTCACTACTGAATATGTATCCTACAGAAATGAGAGCCATAGCACAAATAGATTCCTGAACTTTTTTTTTTTTTTTTTAAATGAATTTTACTGTAATATAATTTATATACAGTGAAATACACAAAACTTATGTGACATGGGATAAATTTTTTTTTTTTTTTTTTGAATGTTCATCGCAAGAAGCTTTGGGTGTAGTGGCTAAGCATTTGGCTACCAACCAGAAGGTCAGTGGATCAAACCCACCAGCCACTGCACAGAAGAAAGGTGAAGCAGTCTGCTTCTGTAAAGATTTACAGCCTTGGAAACCCAATAGGGGTTGTATGAGTAGGAACTGACAACCTAATGCCCATCAACAGGTGAATGGATAAATAAATTACAGTATATACATATAACAGAATACTATGAAACATTAAAGGAGCTCTGGTATCATAGTGCCTAAGGCACTTGACTGCTAACCAGAAAGCCGGCAGTTCAAACCCACCAGCCACT
>NW_006922280.1:219054-223334 GCF_000298275.1 Orycteropus afer afer | reverse complement strand
TCACTCACAAATACATATAAGTTTGATAGAAGATATTTCTGTATACATATTTACATATACTGCAAATATAACCATCAGTATAGTAGAGAACACATGGGGCAAAGCTATGAAAATTTTTTAGCCATAACCAAACACTTTGAATGAATGAGTCACTGGGTCTCTGAGGTCAAGACCATATCTCAGAGGTCATCATCTCAATTGGCACAACATAGTCTATAAGACAATGTTCCTACTTTAGTGAGTAGTGATGAGAGTATTAAAATTTTGTGAGTGGCTTTATAAAGTCCAAATATTGGTCTCCGTCTGGGGTAAAGAAGAGTGCAGAAAATAAAAGACAAGTGGAAAAAATTAATCCAAAGTACTAATGTACCATACATACCTCAGCCTTGATGACCCTGAGACCAGAAGAACTAGATGGATGGAGCCCAGCTACCTTTACTGACCTGTCTGAAAAGGATCCCATTAGAAGGTCTTGGATAAAGTGGGAGAAAAAATGTGGAACAAAACTCTCAAAATCATGAGAAAAACAAGGTCTATTGGTCAGATAGAGCCTGGTGGAACCACAGAAACTATGGTCATTTATCATCCTTCAGGCATTGACCTGAACTCACCCCCATGGCTCAATTTTCAGCCAAATAATAGATTGATCTATAAGATGAACAATAACATCAAGGAGGTATGTAATCATTAGAACAATCAAGCATTCGAGATCAAAAGGGCAGCATTTTCAAAAGGACAAAGTTAAGAAGGCAAGAAGGGATAGGAAAGGAGTAATGGAAATGGAAAACACAGGGAAGAAGTTGGATATTTCAACATATTTATTTATATATGCAGCAAATAAAACCATCAATAGAATACAGAATACATAGGGCAAAGTTATATGAAAACTTCTCAGCCATAACTAAACCCCTTGAATGAATGAATTACTGGGCCTCAGTGTTTAGCACCATAGTCTCAGAGGATGTCAGGTCAATTGGCACTACATTGTCCATAAAACCACCACTCATCTGTCAGTTTGTCCTACTGTGGTGGCTTGTGTGTCTCTGTGAGACTGGAGGTTATGCCACTGGTATTTTAAATACCACCAGAGTCACCCACAGTGGGAAGGTTTCAGTGGAACTTTCGGACTAAGACAGATGGGGAAGAAGGAAAGGACCATCCACTTCTCAGAATTGGCCAGTGAAAACCTTGCCAATAGCAGTGAAATATTGTCTGATATATTATTGGAAAACTTCATGAATAAACCTGAAACACTGATATAGTGCCAGAAGATGAACCCCCCCACCCCCCACCCTGGTCAGAAGCACTTAAAATATGACTAGGGAAGAGGTGCCTCCTCAATGTAGAGTTGACCTTAATGATGTGAATGGAGTACATCTTTGGGACCCACCATTTGCTGATGGAGGATGACTCAAAATGAGAAGAAATGGCTGCAAATAGCCATTAATAATCGAAACATGGAATGTATGAAGAAGTATAAATCTAGGGAAATTGGAAATTGTCCAAAATGAAATGGAACTCATAAAGATCAGTATGCATTAATGAACTGAAATGGATTGTTTTGGGCCATTTTGCATCAAACAGTCATATGACCTACTATACTAGGAATGACAAGTTGAAGAGGAATGACACTGTATTCATCACCACAAAGAATGTTTCAAGATCTATCCTGAAGTAAAATGCTGTCAGTGATAGGATAATATCCATATGGCTACAAGGAAGACCAGGAGGTCTGGTGGTGTAGTACCTAAGGCATTTGACTGCTAACCAGAAGGCAGGGAATTCAAATTGACTAGCCACTCCTCAGAAGGAAGATTGGATAGTCTACTTCCATAGTGATACCACCTCAGAAACCCAAGGAGGGGTCACTATGAGTCAGATCTGACTCAATGGCAGTGAGTTTTTAACAAGGAAGACCAGTTAATACAACAATTATTTAAATTTATGCACCAATCACCAAAGTCAAAGATGAGGAAATTGAAGATTTTTTTCCAAATTCAGCAGTCTAAAGTTGACCAAACCTGCAATCAAGAAGTATTGATTATTACTGGTGATTGGAATGTGATAGTTGGAAACAAAGAAGAATCACCAAGTTAGAATCAACAAATTGGAAAATAGACTTTGGTGAAAGAAATGACGCTGGAGATTGCATGATAAAATTTTGCAAGATCAACAATTTATTCAACAACCAAACTGTGGCTAGACATGTGAATCTCACCAGATGAAATAACTAAGAATTAGATTGACTACATCTGTGGAAAAAGGCAATGGAGAAGCTCTATATTTTCAACCAAAATAAAGCCAGAAGCTGACATTGGAACAGACCATCAATTGCCCCCATACAAGTTCAAGTTGAGGCTTAAAAAAATTAAAATAAATCCACAAGAGACAGAATATGACCTTGATTATATCCCACTTGAATTTAGAGACCATCTGAAGAATAGATTTGCCACACTGATCACCAATGGCCAAAAACAGGATGAATTTTGGGATGATACCAAGAATATCATACAAAAAGAAAGCAAAAAGTCATTAAAAAGAAGACAGGAAGAAAAGACAAAAATAGATGTCAGAAGAGACTCTGAAACTTGCTCTTGAATAGAGAGTAGCTAAAGCAAACTAAAGAGATGACAAGATAAAAGAGCTGAACAGAAGATTTCAAAGACCAGCTCAACAAGACAAAGTCAATTATTATAATGAAATGTGTAAAAACATAGGGTTAGAAAACCAAAAGGGAAGAACACACTCACCATTTCTCAAGCTTAATGCACTGAAGAAAAAATTCAAGCCTCAAGTTGCAATATTGAAAAATTCTATGGGAAAAATATTGAATGATGCAGGAAGCATCAAAAGAAGATGGAAGGAATACAGCGTCACTGCACAAAAAAAGAATTGCTCAATTTTCATCTGTTTTAGGAGGTGGCATATAATCAAGAATCAATGGTATTGTAGGAAGATGGTGAAGACGCACTGAAGGAATTAGCAAAAAACAAGGGTCCAGGAATTGATGGAATACCCACTGAGATGTTTCAACAAACAGATGTCATGCTGGAGGTATCTATTTTTCTATGCCAAGAAATTTGGAAGACAGTTATTTGGACAACTGACTGGAAGAAATCCATATATGTACCCATTTCAAAGAAAAGTGATCCAACAGAATGTGGAAATATTGAACAATATCTCTAATATCACATGCAAGTAAATTTTTGCTGAAGATAATTAAGAAATGGGTGCAGCAGTACATTGATGGGCAACTTCCAGGAATGCAAGCTGGATTCAGAAGAAGATGTGGAATGAGGGATATCATTACTGATGTTAGATGGATCTTGGCTGAAAGCAAAGAATACCAGAAAGATATTTCCTTGTATTTTATTGACTATGCAAAAAATACAGCTGTGTGGATCATAACAAATTGTGGATAACATAATGAAGAATGAGAATTCCAGAATACTTAGTTGTGCTCATGAGTAACTCATATAGAGACAAAAACATAGGGATACTGCACAGTTTAAAATCAGGAAGAATGTGCCACTGGGTTGTATCCTTTCACCATAATTATTCAATCTGTAGCTGAGCAAATAATCTGAGAAACTGGACTATCTGAAGAAAAACTCAGCATCAGGATTGGTGGAAGACTCATTAATAGTCTTCTATATGCAGATGATACCATCTTGCATGCTGAAAGTGAAGATGACTTAAAGGACTTATTGATGAAGATTTAAGACTACAATCTTGGGAAGTTCTGGTTAGATGGTGGAATAGGCAGACAAGCTACACAGATCTTCTACAACAAAGCAATAAGAAACCAATAAAACAAGTACATCAAACTCTCAGCATTGAAGGCAAGGATTAAGATATGGATTAAATACCACCTTGTAGAAGAACTTGAATGAAAACAGTGAGTAAGGAGACAAATGGAGCTGCAGACAGCTGGCTGTTCTGAGGGCACAGCCATTTTGAATATTTCCTGATAGCAACCTAAGTATTGGCTCTGCTCACTAAAGACTACATGAGCAAGGACTGAATTGCTGCCTGACAACCAGAAAGGAAAACAATGAAGGAGACAACCAGATCTGTGGACTGCCAGTGGCTGTCCTGAGGGTGTAGCCATTTTGAATATTCACAAGTGGCAGGTGTGACCATTACAAATAATACGCAAGTGACTTTCTTTGGATGGTGGCATATAAGTGGGCTCCCCTTGTGTAGGACAGCGTGGGCAGCTGCACTGGAGACTGATGACAAGAAAGGTGTGATAGTCCTCTTGTTACTCTTATACCCCA
>NW_006922280.1:215401-218778 GCF_000298275.1 Orycteropus afer afer | reverse complement strand
TTCTCTTTTTTTTTCTTTCTTTTCCCTTTGCCTAGTGGTCCCTACCCCCTTTTTCCTTTTGGCTCTTCCCATTTCTTGTTTTTTCCTTTTGCAGTTTTCCAATTTTTTCTTTACTATTCTTTTTCTCCTGCTCTTTTTATTCGTTACTTCTTGCTCAGATGTTTTGGCTCCCCCCCCCCCTTTTTCTCATTACCTTTCTTTTATCCTTTTTGAATATATTTTGAAAGTTTTCTTCTCATTTATTGCATTTCTTTCTTTCTTTCTTTGTGACTGTTCCTGTTTGTCCATGCAGTTTGAGTTCTTTGCTCTCTTGTTATTTTTTTAGTGTTTTTTTTTTTTTTTAGTATTATTTTTTGTCTGACTGAATGGAAGACAGTGACCATTCCAACACAACACAACCATACCTGTACCTCCTGCAGCACAACCCACAGAGAGAGGGACACATCATAGTCAAACTCAACAAAACCAAAGACAAAGAAAGAATCCTGAGAACAGCATGGGAAAAACTAAAAGATTCCTAAAAGGGCAACCAATAAGACGAAGCTTTGATTTCTTGGCAGAAACCATGCAGGCAAGAAGACAATGGGATGATATATATAAAATCCTGATATATACAAAATTGCTTTTGCATCAATTGATCAATGACAGATGGCATGCAATACCAACTCAACTCACCCTCAAGTTCTCTTTATGAATAGCTAACAGGTCTGTGTATACACTTTTATTCTCTATCACATTTATCAGGAGGCAGGTGATAAGTGCCTAAGTGCTAATAACTAGCAAATAGAAGAGCACAGTACCCTGCTCATACAGATATATCAAAACAAAATAAAGGAAAAAAAAATCTTGGACAAATCACTCCAATGCACAACCACAAATTAAACATAAACACAACACCACCACAACGTGTCAGAGACAATAGACCATCACAGTCTACACAAAGAAGCAAGATAATGTAGTAAAACAAGGGAACAGAATAGAAACCCAGGAAACATTCCTGAGGAAGAAGGAGCATTGGAACTCCCTGATAAGGAATTCAAAAGAATTATATTTTGGTACTTTAACAGACTGAAGGACAGATCAAGGAAAACACTGATAAGATCAAGGAAAACACTGGCAAAATTAAGGGAAACATAAAATACTAGAACAATTTAGGAAAAAAAATACCCAAATAAATTGACAAAATAAGCAATAAATTAGAAGTTATTCAAAAACAACAAGTAGAAATCCAGAAGGTTAATACTAAGATTGCAAAAATAGACAATATATTGAATGGGCAAAGGAGTAAAATTGAATCAATGGAAGACAGAATTAATGAGATTGAAGATGAATACCTCAATACTACTTTGTTAAGGGATCAGTCAGACAAAAGATCTAAATAAAATGTAAAAAACCTAAGATTCATGTTGGGTACCATGAAGAGGAATAACCACATGGGTAGCATAGTGCCTAAGGCACTTGACTGCTCACCCGAAGGCTGGCGGTTCAAACCCACCAGCCACTCCTCGGAAGGAAGGTTGGGCAATCCTACTTCCGTAGTGATACTGCCTCGGAAACCCAAGGAGGGGTCGCTATGAGTCGGGGCCGACTCGATGGCAAACAACAACAACAACAATTGGAATTTCAGAAGAGGAAGAAACAAATAAAACCACAGAGAATATTGTCTAAGATTTGTTGGAAGAAGATTTCCCTAGTATGATGAAAAAGGAGAATGTCCATGCAGGAAGTCCAACAAACCACAAACAGGATAGACCTGAAAAGAAAATCACAAAGATACATCATAGTCAAACTCATCAAAACCAAAGACAAAGAAAGAATCCTGAGAACAGCGTGGGAAAAACTAAAAGTTTCCTAAAAGGGCAACCAATAAGACCAAGCTTTGATTTCTTGGCAGAAACCATGCAAGCAAGAAGACAATGGGATGGTATATATAAAATCCTGAAAGAAAAGAATCTCCAAGCAAGAATTGTATTCCCAGCAAAATTGTCCCTCAAATATAATGGTGAAATTAGGAGATTCCTGAATAAACAGAAATAAAGTGATTTTTTTAAAACCAGATGAAACTTACAAGAGATGCTAAAAAGAGTCCTTCTGATAGAGAGCAAACAACAGCAAACAGCAACTGGTGATTAACACACATGATGACATAATCCAGAAACCAAGTCAATTGTAGAAGAGTATTCAAAGTAAAATAAGCTTACATGGCTGTAAACAGGGAAGCAGAGACATCAATTGGTAATTGAGGACAACTGCAAACCGAATGGAGGGAAAAAACTGTGTACTTACAGAAGTTCTAAATGGTGAGGAAGTCAAGACAATTGCAAGATACAGCAGACTGTTTTAAACTTGGGAAGAAAATAATAAGTCACGGGTAATCTCAAAGAAAAAGAATAAATCTTTGCATCAAAAAAAAAAAAAAAGACAAGCACAAATATTTAGGAAATACTAAAACAATAGCAACAAAGGAGATGAAAACACAATTCATAAACAAATTAGCTCACCACAGAAAATTATATGGAACAAAGAAATCAGCAACACCATGAACAAACAGAACAAAATAACATCAATAAATTCATCCTTGTTGATAATTACACTGAATGTAAATGTATTAAATGTACTACCCAAGAGACAGAGAGTTGCAGACTGGATAAGAAAATATGACCCATCAATATGCTGTCTACAAGACACTCACCTTAGACAGACAAATATAGACTAAAAATCAAAGTTGGAAAAAGATACATCAAACAAATGATAACCAAAAAATGGCAGGAGTGGCAATATTAATCTGATAAAATAGACTAATACAAAAATGGCCATAAAAGACAAAGAAGGACATTATATAATGATTAAAAGATGAATTGAACAAGAGGACATAACCATAATAAATATCTATGTACCTAATGAAAGAGCACTGCTACCCCTCCTTGGATTTCCAAGGCAATATCACTATGGAAGTAGATTTCCCAACCTTCCATCCAAGGAGTGGCTGGTGGGTTTGAACCACCAGCATTCTGGTTAGCAGTCAAATGCCTTAGGCATTAAACAACCAGAGCTCCCAACAGTCAGCTGCAGGGATCCAGGTGAGGAGAGGAACTCAGGCAAGCC
Organism: Orycteropus afer afer; assembly: GCF_000298275.1. Lineage (NCBI taxonomy): Eukaryota > Metazoa > Chordata > Mammalia > Tubulidentata > Orycteropodidae > Orycteropus > Orycteropus afer. The sequence continues at coordinate 215,673 of NW_006922280.1, read as the reverse complement.
CAAAGCAGCAGTGGGGAGAACGGGAAAAAGGGGATTAAAAGCCAGGAACCCTGACAGAGGAGCAGTCAGTTGCAGGGATCCAGGTGAGGAGAGAGAATCCAGGCAGGCAGAAAGCAGCGGGGTGGGGGAGCAGGAAAAAGGGGATTAAAAACCAGGAACCCGGACAGAGGATCAGTCTGCCACAGGGATCCAGGTGAGTAGAGGAACTCAGGCATGCCCAAAGCAGCAGTGCAGGAGAGCAGGAAAAAGGGGATTAAAAGGCCTAGGAATCT
>NW_006922280.1:183825-186425 GCF_000298275.1 Orycteropus afer afer | reverse complement strand
ATTCAGATCTTTTATCCTGTCGATTCTCCTATTTCTTTAGCTACTCTTCTTTCAAGGGCAAGTTTCAGAGCCTCCTCCGACATCCACTTTGGTCTTTTCTTCCTTTGCTGTATTTTAAATGACCATTTTCTTTCTTCATGGATGATGTTCTTGATGTCATCCCACAATTCTTCTGGTTTTCAATCATTGGTGTTCAATGTATCTAGTCTATTCCTTTCAATGGTCTCTAGATTCAGGAGGGATATAATCAAGGTCATATTTTTGCTTGCATGGACTTCTTTTAATTGTCTTCAACTTCAACTTGAACTTTCATATGAGCAGTTGATGGCCTGTTCCACAACCAGCTCCTGGCCTTGTTTTGGCTGAAGTTATTGAGCTTCTCCATCATCTCTTGACACAGATATAGTCAATCTGATTCCTGTGTACTCCTTCTGGCAAAGTCCACATGTATTGCTGCCATTTGTGCTGTTGAAAAAAGGTATTTGAAATGAATAAGCCATTGGTCTTGCAAAATTCTATCATGTGATCTCTAGCATCATTTCTATCACCAGGACCACATTTTCCAACTACTAGTGATTCTTCTTTGTTTCCAACTTTTGCATTCCAATCACCAGTGATAATTAAGACATATTGATTGCATGTTCGCTCGATTTCAGACTGCAGAAATTGGTAAAAATCTTCAGTTTCCTCATCTTTGGCTTTGGTAGGTGATGTGCAAATTTGAATAATAGTAATATTAACTGTTCTTCTTCAGAGGCATATGGTTATTATTCCGTCACTGACAGCATTATACTTCAGGATAGATCTTGAAACATTCTTTTAATGTTATCAAACACTCAATAAAAACACAATTTTGTTTAAAAACAAAGTGCCATTTGGCACTTTGAATGCCAAGCCATTCCTCTTTAATTTGTCATTCCTGGTGTTGTAGATCACATGGTTGTCTGATTCCAAATAACCAAAACCAGTTCATTTCAGCTCATTTATGCCTAGGATATTGTGGTGCTTATGTTTGTGTGTCAACTTGGCTGGGCCTGGTTGAGTGGCTGGGCAGCTGGTGGTAGTTATTCCCCACGATGAGACTGGCAATAAACTCCATGGTGGGATCTATCACAAGCAGCTGAGTAGCTGCCTTACAGAATGTGGTCTGCTTCCTGTATATAAGCAGGAGCCTTGGGGAATGGTCTCTAGCTTATGGCACCTTGAGCCCTGCATGTAGCCATGTCATTGTTCAGTAACCTGCCATACTCTGCTGACCTTGGGACTTACAATGGACTTGAATTAATGGCCTGCTGTGTGATTTGGTAATATCAGGACTGTCTTTTTACTTGTCAACTTTTCCCTTGGCAGCCTCAGCAGCCAGCAGCTGTCTGAGTGAAGAAAAGCCTCTAGCTTTTGTGGGCCAGGAGCTGGAGGCAGAGCTGAAGCTCATGGCTGAGGGGCTTTCAGCCAGCCCCTAGAGCCTGGCACTTTGAACTTGGACTTAAAGCCTCCAAACTGTAAGAGAATAAACTCCTGTTTGTTAAAGCCATCTCATTTGTGGTATATTCTTGTCAGAGCAACACTAGGTAACCAGAACAGATATCAATCTTTATGTGTTCCATTTCATACTTGACAACTTTCAATTTTCCTTGATTCATACTTCATACATTGTATATTCCAATTATTAATGGATGTTTGCATCTGTTTCTTCTTACCTTGAGTGGTACCACATCAGCAAAAGGAGGTCCTGAAAGCCTTACTCCATCCACATCATTAAGGTTGGCTCTATTCTGAGGAGGCAGCTCTTTCCTAATCGTATTTTGAGTGCCTTCCTACCTGAGGGGTTCATCTTCTGGTACTATATCAGATAATGTTTCAGAGCTATTTTTCAGTAATACATAAGACAGTGTTTAACCACTATTCATAAGGTTTTCACTGGCCAATTCTTCAAGAAGCGGATGGCTTTTCCTTCTTCTGAATTTGTCTTAGTCTGGAAGCTCTGCTGAAACCTGTCTACCATGAGTAACCCTGTTGGCACTTGAAACACTGGTGGCATAGCCTCCAGCCTTACAGCAACACACAAGCCACCACAGCACAATAAACTAACAGACGAGTTTGTCTCCCTTAGCTGTTCCAAGTTGCTCCACTCCTGCATCCCGGCCTTCCATACTTGTTCCAGCCCTGCAAGAATCCATCTGCTGTCACTTCCTGGCCTTCCCCTACCAGTTCTGTCCCTCCAAAAAGCCCTTAATGCTTATGGTGATGGATTATTTTGGAAAAGGATAGCAACAATGGTGGCACAACATGAAAAACATCATCAATGTCCCTGGGGTGTAAATGTTGAAGTTGTTATATTGGTGGGTGTCTTGTTGCTTATATTTTCACCACAATAAAAGTAGGGAAAAAAAAAAAAGATTTTCAGCCTTGAACAAAAAAATTTTTAAAGCCCCTGTGCAATATGTATAACATATTGTATATGTTAAATTTGGCACATTCTTAGCATTTCAACAAGTTCTTTTCTCTTACTGCAATAATCCTTTTAAATGGAGACTTTGTTGTTGTTGTTGTTATGTGCCATAGAGTCAGACCTGACTCACAGCAACCCCTCCTTGGGTTTC
>NW_006922280.1:178968-183320 GCF_000298275.1 Orycteropus afer afer | reverse complement strand
GAAGAATACTGAAAGTACTATGGACTGTCAGAAGAACGAACAAATCTGTCCTGGAGGAAATGCAGGCAGAATGCTCCTTGGAGGTGAGAGTGCCCAGATTTTGTCTCACCTACTTTGGTCATTTTGTCAGAAGGAACTATTCCCTGGAGAAGGATATCATGCTTGGTAAAGTGGAGGATCAGTGAAAAAGGGCAAGACCACAATGACATGGATTGACCCAGTGGTTACAATGATAAGTTCAGGTATAGCAGAGATTGTCAGGATGGTGCAAGACTGGGCAGTGTTTCATTCTGTTGTATATAGGGTCACTATGAGTCAGAAGCTGACTTGGTGGTACCTAACAACAACAAGTTCACAAGACAAGAGTGAAGTTACATTGTGGAGATTACAACCAATGACATGAAATATAATGTGCATGGATTGTAAAATGGAAAGCTGATTGGTTCTGAAAATCTTCACCCAAATTGCAATGAAGAGGAAAAAGCAAAAGAAGAAAGAAAAAAGTCATTACCTATGCATAAGTAATTGTTCTTGCATAATTCTATAATTTGATTTCTGGCATTATTTCTACACCAAGATCGTATTTCCCACCTATGACTCCTTTTTCTTCTTTTGTTTTTTGAATGTGGGAAAGACAGAGAGGGAAAAAGCTATGTGGTGCAATCAGGGTAGAGGACATATTAATGAAATATTGGCATCCTATGCTGCTGAATTCTTTCTTTCTTTCTTTTTTGAATTGTGATTTGGGTGAAGGTTTCCTGAACAAATTAGTTTACCATTCAACAATTCACATTCTGTTTTGTGAAATTCATTGAAAACTGCACACAGTAATGGCACACTTCTCACTTTCTCACTGTATGTACCATTTCCCTTCATCCTTCTTTCCTGTCCCTTCTTGCCTTCTGAGCTTTATCCCTGTTTAAATACTGACTTTTTGATATCATATAGTTGATTTTTCTAGTGAATGTGTACCTTCCTGGTATTTTTATTCACCTTATAGGCCTGTCTATCCTTTGGCTAAATGTTGAGTCATGATGGTTAAGTTTCCAGCTTGAAAGGTGTCTGCAGGCCATAGCATGTGTCCTTGAAGACTAAGGTGTGCCTGACACAGGCCATGATATATCCAATCACCTCATATGCATGTGAGAGCTAGACAATGAATAAGAAAGACCAAAGAAGAGTTGATGCTTTTGAGTTGTGGTGCTGACGAAGAATGTTGAACGTACCATGGACTCTCAAAAGAACTAACAGATCTGTCCTGGAAGAAATGCAGACAAGATGCTCCTTGGAAGCGAGGATGGCCAGACTTTGTCTCACCTACTTTGGTCATGTTGTCAGAGGGGACCATTCCCTGGAGAAGGATGTCATGCTTGGTAAGGTGGAGGGTTGATGAAAGAGGGAAAGGCCTTTGACGAGATGGATTGACACAGCGACTGCAACAATGGGCTCAAATATAGCAAGGATCATGGAGCTGGCATGGGATCGGGTGGTGTTTCTTTCTGCTGTGCATGGGCTTGCTGTGAGTTGGAAGTGACTCGACAGCACATAACAACAACAGCAGGCCATAGTATCAGGGATTCCACCAGTCTTCTTCAAACCAGTAAGTCTAGTCTTTTGTATGATTTTGCGTTTTGGTCCACATTTTTCTCCCACTCTATATGGATCCTTCTATTGTGATCCTTTTCAGAGTAGTCATCAGTGGTAGCTGGACACTATCTAGTTATTCTGTTGTCAGGTTGTAGAGGCTGGGGTTCCATTAGTCCTTTGGATTAATTATTTCCTCATACCTTTGATTTTCTTTATTCTTCTTTGATCTGGGTGAGGAGAGACCAATAGTTGCCCCTTAGATGACTGCTCACACACTTTTAAGACTCCAGTTGCTACTCACCAAAGTAGGATATAGAAAACTGTCTTTGTGGACAATGTTATGTCAATTGACCATAGTGTCCCCAGAGACTATGGTCCTGAGCCCCCATGGCCAGCAACTCATTCCCCCAAGGTGATTGGTTATAATTAAGAAGTTTTCCTAAATTTGCCCCTGTGTGATTCACTACATTCATGGATATATTTGCAGCACATACAAATACATAGTTAGAGATATCCTCTGTGACACCTATGTATTGTGGGTGTAGTCACATTTGCCTTCTAACCCTGTTAATCTTGCATGTCTATGTATGATTCTACTTGTAGATTTTTTTTTTTCTTTCAGGATTTTGTATAGTAGTATTCACCTGTGTTGCCTTTAACTCTTGTGCTCCTCCTGTGTCTTTCACTGCCTTAATCATTTTGTGCTGACTTCCTTCTTATTGTATGTTACCTTTCTGTTCACCCAAGTTAATACACTCTAATTAGTGATTTACTTTCCTTTCCACTCCCACCCCTGGTAACTTCTAATAATAGTTCTTTCTTTGGGTAAACCTTTTCATGACATTTTACTGTAGTGGTCTTCTACAATATTTGTCTTTTTAAATTAATTTCACTAAGCATCATGTCCTCTAGGTTCTTCCATGTTATGAGGTGTTTAACAGATTCATCATTATTCTTTTACATTGCATAGTATTCCATTGTGTGTATATACCATAGTTTGTTTATCCAGTCATCTGTTCATGGGCACTTGGGTTGTTTCCATCTGTTTGCTGTTGTGACTAATGCTGTGATGAACATGGGTATGCTTTTACCTTCTTGTATCACAGCTCTTATTTCTCTGGAATATATACCTAGTAATGGGATTTCTGGATCATATAGTATTTCTATTTCCAGCCTTAAAGGGGATGCCATACTCCGTTCCACAGTGTTTGTACCATTTTACAGTGCCATCAGTTCCAGTCTCTCCACACTTTCACCAGCATTTGTGTTCTGTTTTCTAAAAACTTTGTTATTAATGACATACACTCATCTGTCAGTCTGTCATACTGTGGTGGTTTGCATGTTGCTGTGAAGCTGGAGACTATGCCACTGGTTTATCAAATACCGCAGGGTCACCCATGGTGGACAAGTCTCAGCAGAACTTTCAGACTAAGACAGACTCAGAAGAAGGAGGGGGCCATCCACTTCTCAAAGTGTTGACCAGTGAAACACTGTCTCATATATTACTCAAAAATGGCCAGATGTTGTCTCACCTACTTTGGTCATTGAGAGATCTAGTGGTGTAGTGCCAAAGGCACTTGACTGCTAACCAGAAGGCTGGTGGTTCAAACCCACTAGCTACTCTTCAGAAGGAAGGTTGGGCAATCTACTTCTGTAGTGAACACCCCAGAAACCCAAGGAGGCATTGCTATGAGTCATATCTGACTTGATAGTAGTGTGTTTTGTGAGTTACTTTGGTTATTTGGTCAGAAGGGACTATTTCCTGAGAAAGGATACCATGCTTGGTAGTGTGGAGGTTCAGTGAAAAAGGGGAAGGCCCTGAACAAGATGGATTGACAGAGTGCCTGCAACAATGGGCTCAAGTGTAACAAGGATTGTGAGATTGGCTCAGGACTGGGCAGTGTTCTGTTGTACATAGGGTCACTGTGAGTCAGAATCAACTTGTTGGCACCTAACAACAACAATAACAGTATGGCAATGAGGTCTCTTTTTCAAATTCTCCAAACGAACTCACAGTGACATCTCAACATATGTTATGCATGGCAGAGTTTATCGACCCTCCATATTCTTTCTGCTCAAAATGTGGTCCCTAGACATGTAACACTGGCAACCACAGGGATCTAACAAAATGCAGAAGATCAAGTCCCAGATCTCTGCTGTTTTATGTATATCATGCTCCCCAAAGGTTAATCTCCACATGGAACACCTGGAAATCTTGTTAAAAGCAGATTCTGATTCAGGGGGTCTGGGGTAAGGCCTGAGATTCTGCATTTCTAACAAGTTCCCAGGGAATGCCAATGCTGTGTGTGCAGTAACCCCATGTTGAGTAGTGAGGATCCTTGGAAAAGGGTGGTAAGTGCTTGTGGAAGTTAAGTTTGTGGGTCAACTTGGCTAGGTCAACTGAGTGTCTGGGCAGCTGGTTGTAGTATTCCCCATGATGAGACTGGTAATCAACTTCATGGCAGAATCTGCTGTGAGCAGCTGAGTAGCTCCCTTTGGGTATGTGGTCTGCTCCCCATATACAAGAAACAGCTGTGGGAATGGTCTCTAGCCTAAGGCACACTGAACCCTGAATGTAGCTGTGTCATTGTTCAGAAGCCTGCTATGCTCTGCCAACCTTGGGACTTTCAAGAGACTTGAATTAATGGCCTGCCATGTGGTTTGGTAACATCAGGACTGTGCCTTTTTACTTGTCAACCTTGGGTTTGTAAGTCTTAGCAGCCAGCAGCTGAACCTTGGGACTTTCAAGAGACTTGAATTAATGG
>NW_006922280.1:177703-178622 GCF_000298275.1 Orycteropus afer afer | reverse complement strand
TCTCAAGATCACAAACTCTCTGTTTAAGTTATCTATTATTGAATAACAAAACATTCCCAAACTTAGTGGCTTAAACAACAATAATGTATCTGAAATTAGTCTCTCCTGGGCAGTTCTTCCAGTCCAGGTACTGTATGTGGTGGCTGTGCCACCCAAGATGATTTCTATACTCATGTATTTAGTGCTTCAGCTAGCAAAATTGGAATAGCTGGGAGCTGACCAGACATATCTCTCTCTCCTTGGGACCTTTCTTTCCAATTAGCTCAGGCTTCCTTACAGCATGGTTGCCACTGGCTGGTCAGACCTCTTACATGGAAGTCCCATGCAAATTTGTGATATAAGGAGGGGGACATCAACAAATGAAGGTCCTAAAAGTTATACTCAATCCAGGTTATTAAAGTCTGGGGGAATGGACCTACATAAGAGTGAGGACACTAGACAGTATTGTTCACTGGGACCAGAAATATGCCAGGCTGCCACATTGGTCCACCACTCATCTGTCGGTTTGTCATACTGTGGTGGTTTGCATGTTACTGAGATGCTGGAAGCTATGGCTTTGACATTTCAAATTCCAATAGGGTCAGCCAGGGTGGAAATGTTTAAGTGGAGCTTCCTGACCAAGACAGACTAGGAAGAAGGAAAAGGAGATCCATTTCTGAAAAAAAAAAAAAATTAGAAACTGAAAACCTTATGAATAGCAATGAAACACTGTCTCATATAATGTGGGAAGATGAGCCTTTAGGTTGCAAAGCATTCAAAATACAACTGGTCACAGAGCCGCCTCCTAAGTGTAGAGGCAACTTTAATAACCTGGACGTAGTAAAGCTTTTAGTACCATCGTTTGTTGATGTGGCACCACTCAAAATGAGAAGAAACAGCTACAAACATCCATTAATAATCAGAACATGGAATGTATGAC
>NW_006922280.1:175671-176883 GCF_000298275.1 Orycteropus afer afer | reverse complement strand
AGCGACCAATGGAAAGACCATCAATTACCCATACACAAGTTCAAGTTGAAGCAGAAGAAAATTAAAACAAGTCCATGAGAGCCAAAATGTGACCTTGAGCATATCCAACCTGAATTTAGATACCATCTGAGGAATAGATTTGACCCATTGATCACCAATTACCAAAGACCAGACAACTTGTAGGATGACATCAAGAACATCATACATGAAGAAATCAAAAAGTCATTAAAAAGACAGGAAAGCAAAAGGTCATTAAAAAGACAGGAAAGGAAGAAAAGACCAAAATGGATGTCAGAAGAGACTCTGAAACTTCCTTTTGAATGGGCAGTAGCTAAAGCAATTGGAAGAAATGATGAAGTAAAAGAGCTGATTTCAAAGAGTGGTTTGAGAAGACAAAGTAAAGTATTATAATGAAATATGCAAATACCCAGAGTTAGAAAATCAAAAGAGAAGAGCACACTCAGCATTTCTCAAGCTGAAAGAACTGAAGAAAAATATCAAGCCTCAAGTAGCAATGTTAAAAGATGAAATGGACAAAATATTGAAGGATGTAGGAAGCATCAAGAGAAGATGGAAGGAATATACAGTGTTATGGTACCAAAAAGAACTGGTAGACATTCAACCACTTCAAGAGGTAGCACAGGAACCAATGGTATTAAAAGAAGACGTTCAAGTTACACAGAAAGAATTGGGGAAAAACAAGGCTCCAGAAAATGATGGAATATCCATTGAGATTTTTCAACAAACAGAAGCAATGTTGGAAGTGCTCATTTGTTTATGCCAAGAAAATGTGAAAGACAACTACCTGACCAACTGACTGGTGACCCAACAGAATATGGAAATTATTAAACAATAACATTTATATCACATACAAGTAAAATCTTCCTGAAAGTAATTTAAAAACTGTTGCAGGAGTTCCGGTAAGATGGTGGAATAGGCAGAAAGACTACACAGACCCTCTTCAACAAAGAAAATGGGAACCAATTAACATAGATACAGAAGATAATCCTGGACTCCTGAGCCTTGAAGGGAAGGATATAGAAGTGGACTAAACTCCACATTCTTCATGCAAAAGAACGTGCATGAAAACACCAAAAAAGGAGACATACGGAGCTGTGATCTGCCAGTGATCCTGATGGCACAGACAGCTTGGATATTGCCAAGTGGTGGTAGGACCTAAGAATTAACCTAAAAATCAGCCCTGCTAGCCAG
>NW_006922280.1:172483-174126 GCF_000298275.1 Orycteropus afer afer | reverse complement strand
ATTCTAAATCTACAGATAGAAATCCAGAAGATTAATACTAAACTGTCAGAAATAGATAACACATTGGAAGGGCAAAGGAGTAGAATTGATGCAATTGAAGACAGAATTAATAAGTTTCAAGACAAATACCTGAATACTTCTTTGGAAAGGGATCAATCAGAAAAAAGATCAAAACAAAATAAAGAAAGCCTAAGGTTCATGTGGGATACTATCAAAAGGAATAACCTATGTGTTATTTTACTTATCCAAAGTAAAATATGAGCTCTGGTAGCATAGTGGCTAAGGCACTTGACTGTTAACCAGAAGGCTGGTGGTTCAAACCCACCAGCCACTCCTCAGAAGGAAGATGGGGCAATCTACTTCCGTAGTGAGACTGCCTTGGAAACCCAAGGAGGGGTCGCTATGAGTTGGGTCTGACTCCACGGCACATAACAACAACAACAAAGTAAAATAAGCTTAAAAGATTGTAAACAGGAAACCAGAGACATCAATTGGCAAGTGAGGACAACTACAAGCCAAAGAGGAAAAATACAGTGCAGTTAGAGAACTTCTAAATGGTGAGGAAGTCAAGAGCTGTAAGAGAGAATGGATTGTTCTAAACTTGGGGAGAAAATTATAAATCACAGGGTAACCTAAAAGAAAAATGATAAACCTTTACATCACAATAAAAGAGAAGACAAGCACAAATATTCAACAAGTACTAAAACAACAGCAACAAAGGAAATAGTAACACATTTCATAAACATAATGAGCTCAGCACAGAAAATAATATGGAACAAAGAAACCAGGGACAACATGAAAAAACACATAACAAAATGACAGCAACAAATTCATATGTGTCAATAATTACATTGAATATTAATGGATTAAATGGACCATTCAAGAGATGGAGAGTTGCAGATTGGATAGAAAACAAAACCCATCAATATGCTGTCTACACGAGACACACCTTAGAGACAAAGACAAAAACCAACTAAAAACCAAAGGTTGTAAAATGATCTACCAAGCAAATGACAATCATACAAGAGCAGGAGTGGCAATATTAATTTCTGATCAAATAGACTTTAAGACAAAAGCCACCAGATAAGACAAGGAAGGACATTATATAATGATTAAAGGATCAATTGAACATGAAGATATAAGCATAATAAATATCTATAGACTCAATGAAAGAGCCCCAAAATGCATAAATCAGACTTGAACAGAATTGAAAAGACAAATAGATGACTCCATATTCATAGTGGGAGATTTTCATATACCACTTTCAATGAGAGACAGAACAACTGTAAAGAAACTCAACAAAGATGCAGAAAAGCTAAACAATACAATCCACCAACTTGACCTTATAGACATCTACAGAGCACTTCACACAACAACAGTACAATATACATTTTTTCCCAATGCACATGGAACATTCTCCATGATAGACCATATGTTAGGCCAAAAGCAAGCCTTAATAAATTTAAAACATTGAAATGCTGAAAAGTATCTCCTCAGGTCATAATGCTATCAAATTAGAAATCAGCAATAGGAAGATCAATGGAAAAAGAGTAAACACATGGAAACTGAGCAACACCCTCCTTAAGAAAGACTGCATAACAGAAGAAATCAAAATTGAAATTCAAAAATTCCTTGAATCAAAC
>NW_006922280.1:169930-171656 GCF_000298275.1 Orycteropus afer afer | reverse complement strand
CCTCATGAATATAGATGCAAAAATCTTCAACAAAATCCTAGCCAATAGACTCCAACAACATATCAAGAAAATCATTCATTATGACCAAGTGGGGTTGATATCAGGTATGCAATAGGCCTGGAATTCTAATGTTGAACCCAACATTAGAAAAACCATCAACATCATCCACAACATAAATAAAACAAAGGAGCAGAAACACATGGTCATATCAATTGATTCAGAAAAGACATTTGATAAAATCCCATATCCATTTCTGATCAAAACTCTCAGCAAAATAGGAATAGAAGGGACATTCCTCAACAAAATAAAGGGCATGTATGCAAAACCAACAGCCAACATTATACTCAATGGAGAGAGACTGAAACCATTCCTTTTCCGAACAGGAACCAAAGAAGGATGCCCTCTATCACCATTTCTATTTAACATAACACTGGAAGTCCTAGTCAGGCCATAAGGCATCAACTGAGGAGTGGATAAACAAACTATGGTACATACACACAATAAAATACTATGCAATGCTAAAGAATAACCTAGAATCTGCAAAACACCCATAACATGATGAACTTTGAGGACATTATGCTGAGTGAAATAAGTCAATCACAGAAGGACAAATATTGTATTAGTCCGTCATTGTAAAAGTCAAGGAAAGGTTTCTATATGGAAAGAAAATTTCTTTGTTGGTTACCAGTGGTGGGAGGGGAGTTTAGGGAACACTGTTAGATAGGTAGGGATAAGTATTGATTTGGGTGAAGAGAAGGGCTATGTACCAAATGTGAGTGATCAATATGGTGGCACTGAAGAAGAGGAATACATAGAAAAGTACATGGGAGGTGAAGACAACAAAGACAAACCCTTTTGCACATACAGTACTTCATCATCAGTGAAGGCAAACACGGGTATTTGGGTGGATACATGGGTGGACAGGCTGAACTATTAGGTATATCTATGAAGAAGGGAGTGTACCCAAGACCACATATAGGGTTGGCAGGCAATGGTCCTATAAGGGTATTTGTATGATCTGAATTCCCAGGTGTATAGTAGAGCTGACAAGGGATAAGTTTGTAGTCATTTCTTGGTCACAGCCAGCTACCCAGAGGGACGAAGTAGTTGAACCTGTGGGCTCAGGACCATAGTCACAGGGCACATCAAGCTCAACTGGCGTAACATAGTACACAAAACATTGTTCTACCTCCTTCTTCAGCGAGTAGTAACTGGGATCTTAAAAGCTTGCAAGCAGCCATGTAGATGCAACGATGGGTCTCTCCTCGTCCAGAGTAAAGAAGATTGAAGAAAACCAAAGATTCATGGATACAATTAGTCCTAGCAACTGGTACACCATGCGATCCACAGCCTATATGACTGAGACCATAAGAACTAGATGGTGCCCAGCTACCACTGTCAACCACAAGGAGTGGGATCTATGTAGGAGATTCTGGATGGAGAGGGAGAACAATGCGGAACCAAATTCAAAATCATTTGGGAAAAAAGTAGGGGGGGGACACCAGGTTTGCTGGTTTGATAGAGCCTGGTGGAACCACTGAGACTATGGCTGCTAGATGCCCTTCAGGTCTGGAATTGAACCCACACCTGTGGCTTCCAGCCAAACGAAAGACAGGCATATGAGTTGAACATGTACCTGAGGTAGATACACTCCTTGGAGAGAATAATCATGGGAGAAAGAAGATCTGTTTATGCACAGGGAGACAGCTCAGGAGGCAGTAGTTCA
>NW_006922280.1:166548-168790 GCF_000298275.1 Orycteropus afer afer | reverse complement strand
AGAGAGAAATACAGGGAGAGAGAAATTTATCTTAGGAAAATGGCTCACACACGTATAGAAGTCGGCAAGTGTTGGGGACCAAGAAAAAGACCCCCCAAAAGAACATGATTGCAAGGCACATGTTCTAATTACAGTGAAGAGATGACAAGGCCTCTCTGGTGATTGAGTGTTTGCTTTTTGAGATGGCAAGGCCTCTCTGTGGTTGAATGTTGCTTTAAGAGATGGCTAGGTCTCTCTCCCTGTTAAATACTTAATTGGCAAAACATCAAAGTATTAAAAGTAAATGTTATTCTTTATGTTTTTTATCTTATTGGGATATTTCATACTTTGCGTCACTGTGTTCTAGTGAACATTTATCGTTTTACACTCCTTATTCCTGAGGAGATTTCTGTGATTGTTTTAATGACCACCTGTTGTCCTTGAGCATGCAGAGAAGTAAAACTTTATGTACAAACATATAAATAAAGTAGAACAAAGGCATCAGGGGTCACTCTCGCAGAACATGCAGGGCATCCGCCTGGCCCCTGTTCCTTAATAAAAAATAATAAAGAAAACCATTAATCCTTTTGTGTCACTTCATTTCGTGACCTATGCGGTTTTGGTGGACACGGCAATTGGTGCCCAAACAGGTACCCATAGTGGAGCGGCAGCAGCGCTCCAGAGGACACCCCACTTGAAGAAAAGCAGAGCTCTGTAAGAGAAAAGAAAAAGAGTGAGTGTGGGTGAATTAAATAAATCTTCTTTAAGCCAGGCTAACATGGGGGATTCAGAATTTCATGAAAGAGATCGTATATTTCTGTTCTTAAAACATTAGTTCAAGCTATAGGTTTTTCAGTGTCTAAAAAGGAGTTAGAGGAATTTTTGCAACGCGTAGTCACTGTTGCCCTTCGTTTCCTCTGGAAGGAACCATTGATTTAACAGTTTGGGAGAACATCAGTCAACGAATAAATAAGCATTTAAAAGAATGTGGGCCGGAGGATTTTTCAGAGAGTGTATTTTCTATTTGGAGTATCTTAAAACTGTGTTTAGAATTAGATAAGGGAATAAGTGTGGGCATAGATCCTAAAGGGGGAAAGGAGAAAAATGTAGATACAGATTCAAAATTTAAAGAGTTAAAATTACAAGAAGAAATAGTTAAACAGAAGTTAGAAACTGAACCCTCAGAAGTTCAGGAAGAGAAGTTATATCCTTCCTTAAATTCATTTTTAATTCAGGGAAAACCTTTTTCAAATCCCTTTTTAAATCAGACTTTTTCAGCTGCAACCATGCCTGCCAGCACTTGCTCTCCTCCAACTTTTGGACCCTTTCCCCCTTCAGGAAAGCAAGTTAACTGTTTATCATCCACTGTGCCATTTTTTATCACCTATACAAACTATGGTGCAAAAGGCAAAGGCCATGGATGAGGACATTGCATTAGAATTAAAACATGTTTTTCCCTTAGCAGAATACACAAATCAGCAGACTAATCAACTGATTCAAGAACATAAAACATTTTCTTTTAAAACTCTTAAAGATTTGAAACCAGATGCTGCTACCTATGGGCCAACAGCACCATTTGTAAAAGCCTTAATAGAAACCATTGCTCAAGAAGTTTTGTGTCCTTATGATTGGTATATGCTGGCTAAAACTGCATTAGAAGGAGGAGATAATTGATCTAGAGGCAAGGGCTTTTGGTTACACCCAGCCAAAGGCCCAAGGCCATATACATAAAATGGGACCATAATAAAGGTGAAGACATGAACCTGGAATGTTTTTAAAAGGATTATGTGTTTTGGATTATGTGTTTATCTAAATGTACTATGGCTATTAAATGTTTTCTTACCTGTTTGTACATTAGAAATGATTAGGGGGTATGTTGATATCAGAGAGTGTGTAAGTCCACCTTCAGTCAATACTTGATTGGATATGTTAAAAGGGGAGTTAGAATTTGCCCAGAAGAAACACAGGCTTTTGTTTCAAACCCTGTGTGTAGAGTATAAGGAGCTTAGGTAGAAAACCTGAGCTCCACCCAGCACTACTGAGGGAACAGAAGATTTGCGTTTGAATAAGGACCTGAAGAGGAAAAGAAATAATGACTGTTTGGCTCTTTGAATTTTGAGCAAGCAGACTGGTTTTGGGTACATTGAGACAGGACAGTCATGGTCCATGAGAGAAATCCCTTCCAGGACTGAAAGTTAAAGGAAGCCAGTGAGTAGTAAACTTGTATGTTACTCACTTGTGACCACCTGAAGTGGGGGAAGTG
>NW_006922280.1:164459-165333 GCF_000298275.1 Orycteropus afer afer | reverse complement strand
ACACTATACTTAATGAATTTAAGAAACTTAACCCTTTGAAAAGTATTCCTACATTTCTATACCACTTTTTACTATATGTTATAATGTTTTTAATTGTATTATTATTCTTTGGGTTCCAAAAATAATATGTCAAGTAATTCAGTCTTTGACTACTGAACTACATCTGCTGCATTTAAAAAATAAAAAGGGGTGATATGTTGGGGACCAAGAAAAAGACTCCCAAAAGAACATGATTGCAAGACACATGTTCTAATTACAGTGAAGAGATGACAAGGCCTCTCTGGTGATTGAGTGTTTGCTTTTAGAGATGGCAAGACCTCTCTGTGGTTGAATGTTGCTTTAAGAGATGGCAAGGTCTCTTTCCCTGTTAAATACTTAATTGGCAAAACATCAAAGTATTAAAAGTAAATGTTATTCTTTATGTTTTTTTATCTTATTGGGATGTTTCATACTTTGTGTCACTGTGTCCTAGTAAACATTTATCATTTTACACTCCTTATTCCTGAGGAGATTTCTATGATTGTTTTAATGACCACCTGTTGTCCTTGAGCACGTAGAGGAGTAAAACTTTAGCTCTGTAGAGAAGAAGCTGATTGTATGACTTCCAAGATGAATGATGTAATCATGTACAAACATATAAATAAAGTAGAACAAAGGCATCAGGGGTCATTCTCACAGAACATGCAGGGCATCCGACTCCCCCCATTCCTTAATAAATAATAATAAAGAAAACCATTAATCCATTCATGTCACTTCACTTCATGATCTGTGTGGTTTTGCCGGATGCAGCAGGTAAGTCCAAAGTCCCTGAATCAAACGTCAAGCTGGAGGCTTTTCCTGGCTCCTGCAACCACAGGGGCTGAGGAGCTCAAGG
>NW_006922280.1:161135-162769 GCF_000298275.1 Orycteropus afer afer | reverse complement strand
AACTCAAGCACAAATTCATCATGTTATACAAAGAATTAAGTTCCTCATCCATTGAAAAATAACTTGCATGGCAAAGAGAAGTTCTGAACTTTTAGTGAACTGTTTATCTGAGCAGAGCTTTCACTATATGACATATTTTTTTTATTAGTTTCCAGAGATTCTTTAAAGCTGGGTCTATAACATTGAGGTCAGAAAATGTACTATTTGATTTTTTTTTTTTTTGCTTTTTTATATTTATGGGCTTTTCCTAACAGCGTAAAAGGAAGAAAATTTTTGTATGCTCCATGAATAATTGAAAATAAGAGTCTTCAGCTTCAAACCACAAGTTTTAATATGTTATAAATTTTAAATCATTTGTTTCAAAATATTTGCTAATTTCCATGGTGATCTCCTCCTTCCCAGAGGTAATTTTAGCAGTGCATTGATGAATTTTCAAATTCACAGGAATTTTCTAGTCGTCTTGTTATCTGTTATTGATATCTAACTTAACTCCACTGTTGTCAAAGAACATACACTGAGTGATCCCATCCTTTGAAATTTATGGATACATACTTCAGCATACAAATTATTTTATTGTTCTGTGTACACTTGAAAAGGAGTTCTGGTGGTGTTGTGCCTAAGGCATTTGACTGCTAACCAAAAGGTTGGCGGTTCAAACCCACAGCCACTACACAAGGAAGATTGGGAAATTTACTTTTGTAAAGATTTACCATCTTGGAAACCCAGATGGAAGTCAGAATCAACTTGATGGCAGTGAGTTTAGTCTTGGTTTGGTGTACATTTGAAAATAAAGTGTACTATACAATGTTGGGTTCAGTGTTGTAGTTCTATCAACCAGGTCATTTGTCTTTATCATGTTGTTTAATCCTTCTATTTATCTACAGACTTTTTGTCTACATTTTCTATCAACAATTGGGAGAAAAATCTTAACATCTCCTACAATTATAGATTTATCTATTTTTACTTTTAGTTCTATCAGTTGCTGCTTGCTCTATGTTTTGAAATTTTATTATTAGGTGCAAATCTATTTCCATAGTAATACTGCCTGGGAAACCCAAGGAGGGGTCGCTATGAGTCAGATCCAACTCAACAGCAGTGAGTTGTTTTTTTTGTGTGTGTGTATAAATTTATGATTATTACATATTTTAGGTGAATAAAATATTTTATTATTATTAAATGTTCTTCTTAGATAAAGTTTTATGAGATAAAGTGTACATTGTCTAATTTTAATAAAAAAGGGGGTCACTATGAATTGGAACCTACTGGATGGCAGTGAGATATGTATCTATATATATAGATATGCTAGATTTCTTCTTAGAGTTTTGTTTATATATTTTTCTATTCTTTCACTTTAAACATTTTTATTATTTTTATTTAAGGTAGGTCTTCTTATACAACTTAAAATTCTTTGTCTTTTAATAAGAAAAATTGTTCCACTTATTATTAAGAAATAATTGATGTATTTGGGTGTAATCTACTATATTTCTAGTTTCTAAAATTCTTGCCTCTATTATATTTATTACTTACCTTTGTTTAATTGTTTTTATTATTTGACTTTTCTGTTTTTATTAGCTTGGTTGTCACACATTATTTTGCCGTGTTTCTTTAATGTTTACCATAGAGACTACAATATA
>NW_006922280.1:155220-155803 GCF_000298275.1 Orycteropus afer afer | reverse complement strand
CTCTTCCTATTATTAATTTCTAGTTTTATAGCATTGTGGTCAGAGAAGATGCTTTGCAGTATTTCAATGCTTTTGAATTTATTGAGGCTTTTTTTTTTATGTCCTAGCATATGGTCTATTCTGGAGAAGGATCCACGTGCACTGGAAAAGAATATGAATTGTGTTTTTGTTGGATGAAGTGCTCTATATATGTCTGAGTTCCAGTTAGTTGATTGTTGTTGAGTTCTTCTGTATCTTTTTTGAGTTTTTTTCCCATTGACCTCTCTCCTTGAAAGTGGTGTGTTAAAGTCTCCTGTTACTAATGTAACATTGTCTGTCATTCCTTTTAATTCAGTTAATATTTGCTTCACGTATTTTGGAGCTCTTTCATTGGGTGCATAAATATGTATTATTGTAACATCTTCTTTGTTGATTGATCCTTTCAGAATCATATAATGCCCATCCTTGTCTCTTAAGATGTTTTTCACCTTAATGTCTATTTTATCAGAAATCATAATTGCTACCCCTGCTTGGTATATTCATTGGCTTGGCATATTCTTTTCCATGCTTTAACTCTTAATTTGTTTTTATCTTTGTGTCTAAG
>NW_006922280.1:150704-153710 GCF_000298275.1 Orycteropus afer afer | reverse complement strand
TGGGATGTGTGTTCTTCAGCCAGTTCTAATCTACCTTTTTGAGTCTACTGTGCTGTGTCATTCTGTCATTTTTGTGCTCATGGTTTGCATATCAATAGACATCTTCTGCATTTCTAACTGCTGTTTTTGTATGAGTTCTGATTGTGCATTAATCTTAATATTCTGTCCCTCAATGATTTTCCTGAGTTCCTCCAGGGAACTGTCTGTGTTCTTGTTTCTGTTTGGGGTTTCCTTAGCCTCTTGTATAGCTCTATAAACATAGCTTCTAAATTCCTTCTCAGATAATTCTATTGCCTCCTCTTCCTCCATGTATAATGAGACTTTTGTGGTTTTGCTTCTAATATCTTGTCCTGCTTTTTGTTTGATTTGAGGTTGCCGTTGTTTCCTAGACATTTTGAGGTTGTCTTTAACTGCTGATTTATTAATGTGCTGATTTGTTTTGTCTTGGTTTTATGGTTTAATATTTTGAGAAGGTTAAGCTGGTGTATTTTATTTTATTATTGATTCAGGTATGCTGGGTCACTCTGCAGTTTTCTTTGTGATGGTGGAATCACTGTGTGGAATGTGGATATGTGTTTCTCCTTGTCGTAAGGAGGGTTTAAGTTTCAAACCAGGAGGTTTTATGGTAATTGGCTGAATATGGTTTCTTCTATTGAATGAGTGAAGTTATTGGCAGAGAAGGTGGGAGCAGAAGAAGGAAAGCTTGGTGTTGTTAGGGTCAGTTTCTAGGTCTTTGAGCAGATTGCTACTAATGATGTAGTACTGTTATTTACAAGCCTGTGGTTCAATTTCAGGAAATATTCCTGTTGTTAGGGTGTCGCCACTTTCTGCCAGGCTCAGACACACTCAAAGACCCCACTGCTGAGGCCCCTTGGTGCCAAAAAGCTGATCCAAGGCAAATTCCTTGGTCCACACTCAGCCACGGATTCCTCTCTCTCCACCCCATCTGCTCGCAGTACCGGCCCAATCTGCCCAGACCACGAATGGCTCGGGAGTTTGTCTGTGATACCGCCCACCTGTGGTGCCAAAGATGCACGTGATTTCAGCTGCGCTGGGGTCGGGATAGTGCCTGCTAGTGATCTGTGGTCCTGATATCAGTGACAAAGACAAGCACAGACCTCTCAATGCCTCCCAAACTGACCCAAGCCCACTCAGTGACCTGAGGGGTGAGCAATCTCACCCTTCTGGAGCACCAGAGAGCTCTCTGCTTGGGTTTCAGTGGTGCTGTGCATGCCCATTTGCACCTAGCCAACCCAAGTTACCAATAAAATCAGGTGCTGAAGGTAGATCCTTGGGGTATTTGCTGGTATGTTGGTATGGTCGCTGGTGTGTTGTTACAGGGTGTCTTCTTCCTTGGCCCATGGAGATCTCAGGTGGCAGCCTACATCCGCCAGTCAGTGATTGCCCCAGAGAAATTTCCAATGGCCTCTCTTGGCTCCCAGTCTGCCCTCCGCTGGGTAGATATTCCTTAAATTCTTTCCCTGTGCCTTTCCTCTAATTCTACTCTTCTGTGTTTGGTGCAGTCTGATTCAGTGAGCTGTTCAGAGTACCAAAATCCCTAATTCAAACTGCTGTACCTAGTTTTTCAAGCACTAAGATGCTAGCAGGAAATAGCATGGTGATTACTGACAAGACTTCATTTTGAATATGGAACTACTTATGACAGTCCCATTTGAAAGCTTTTAAGTCCCCAGTTCTACTCACCAAAGTAGGGTGAGGAACAAGACTTTTATGTATTTTGTTGTGCCAATTGAGTCTGGTTTCCCCCAGTACTGTTGCCTTGAGATGGTAGATCCATTGGATCTCTCTCCTACAGTGTCTGGGTGTCTGTGAGGGATTACTCTATGTCTGTCTTCTGTTGTTTCTGTAAGGATTGCAGGTATTTTGTATCACTGGTGTCAGTGCAAGATTAGCCTCCACTGAATATATCCTTGGTCTAGAGTATACTCCTGTTCACTGACCCCATCTGATCCTCTCAGATGTTTATCTGTTTATCTGTAGCCTGATGTTTGGTATTAATGGTAATGCAGTATTGTGGGCACACTGATTGGTGTTAGCATCTGTTGTCTATCTCTTATGTGCACACTTCGGTGTCCTCCCTTTTCCTAATGTCATCATCATGGTCACAGAATCTTTCCATACATCTCTCCCCTTACCCACATCAGTATGTGGGCCCCAACTAGCCCAAAATTAATCCCTCCCTTTCCCTCTCCACCCCAGTAACCTACACTGTGAGTTCCCTTTCCCAAGCAAACCCTTCTTTGCCTTTTTACAGTAATGGGCTCATACAGTACTTGTCCTTTTGCAATTGAATGATTTCACTCAGCATAATGTCTTCCAGGCAAACATAACGCAGAATGCAGAGGTGGTAGAAGAGAAGCCGGATGACTGGGACCTTTTAAAAATTAAATTCTTGTGTGTATCAAAAGACTTTTTCAAAAAAGTATAAAGGGAATCTACAGATTGGGAGAAAATATTTGCCAATGGCATATCTGATAAAAGACTTAACTCCAAAATCTATAGAAAACTTCAACAACTCAACACCAAAAAGACAAAGAACCCAATTCAAAAATGGGCAAAAGACTTGAACAGACACTTCACTAAAGATGATATGCTGACAGCCAACAAACACATGAGGAATTGCTCATGATCATTAGTGACTAGAGAGATGCAAATCAAAACAACAATTAGATATCATCTCACCCCAGCAATAAACCAAAGTTCAACAGGACAGAAACTAACAAATGCTGGCAAGGTTGTGGAGAGTTTGGAACTCTTGTGCAATGCTGGTGGGATTGTAAAATGGTGCAACCATTGTGGTATACAGTACCATGTTTCCTTAAAAAACTGAAAATAGAAATACCATTTGACCCAGTAATTCCATTATTAGGAACATATCCTAAGGAGGGGACAGACAGCACACAAACAGACATATGCACACCTATGTTCATTGCAACACAATTCACTATAGTAAAGAGATGGAAATAATCTAAATGCCCATCAACA
>NW_006922280.1:148300-150017 GCF_000298275.1 Orycteropus afer afer | reverse complement strand
TCCTTAGACTTCATGCCCAATAACTCAGTCTGGTAAAGTGTTTGGTAATGTCTAAGAAGTTCCCCTAGCTGTGCCTCCTATGTGCTCTATTCAAACCCACTGCCATTGAGTCGATTCTGACTCATAGCAATGCCCATTGCATTTCCAAGGCTGTAAATCTTTACGAAAGTAGATTGCTTCATTTTCCTTTCATGGAGCAGATGGTGGGTTTGAACTGCTGACCTTCTGTTTAGCAGGCAAATGCTTTATCCACTATGTCACCAGCACTCCTATGTGCTCTATTATATATGTGAATATCTATGCAGTATTTACAAATATGTATGTAGAAAATCCACAACCATACCTTTATATGAAAGTGGATACAGTCGTGTATGACTTCTAACACCTATTTAGCATACATATCTACTATGTAGCTATTCACAAATTATTGTTTGTTATTGCTGTTATTATAGATTTGTGTATGTTGTAGTGTTTACCATAGTTGTCCTTTATTCTTGTGTACTTTTCAGTGTCTTCCTTTGTCTTGGTCATGCTGTACTGTCTTCCCCCATAATGTGTATTGCCTCTTTTAATCAGAATTAACACATATCTACTATCTAGTTAGCGATTCTCCATCTCTTCCCCTCTTATCCCTGGTCTCCATCAAAGAATATTTCTTTCCATGTATAAATCTATTCTTGTCTTTTTATAATGGTCTCATACAATATGTGTCTTCTTGTAATTAACTTATTTCACTCAGTATGTCCTTCAGATTCTTTCATGTTATGAGATGCTTCATGGATTTCTCACTATGCATCTTATTCCACTGTATGTACCACAATTTGTTTTTGATTTATCTGTGCTTGGACACTTAGGTTATTTCCATTTTTTTTTCCTTGCTATTGTGAATAAAGGGGGACAAACTTGTCTGTCAGTTTGTCATTCTGTGGGGCTTGCATATTGCTGTGAGGCTTAAGGCTGTGCCACTGGTATTTCAAACACCAGCAGTGTTGCGCATGGTGCACAGGTTTCAGTGCAGCTTACAAACTGAGACAGACTAGGAAGAAGAAAGAGGCCATCCACTTCTCAAATAATTGGCCAGGGAAAACCTTATGAATAGCAGAGAAATACTGTCTGATACATTACTGGGCAACTTTATGAATAGCTTGGAAACATTGTCCAACACAGTGCAGAAAGATGAGCCACTTGTATCAGAAGGCACTCAAAATAGGACTGGGAAAGAGCTGCCTCATCAGAGCAGAACCTACCTTAATTATGTGGATAAAGTAAGTCTTTCAGGACCTACATGTGCTGACATGGCACAACTCAAATTGAGGAGAAACTGCTGCAAACATCTATTAATAATCAGAACATGGAATGTATGAAGTATGAATCTAGGAAAATTGGAAGTTGTCAAAAATGAAATGGAATGCATCAAGATTTATATCTTAGGCATTAGTGAGCTGAAATGGATGGGTTTTGGGCATTTTGAATCAGACAACCATATGATCTACTATGCAAGGAAAGAATAATTGAGGAGGAATGGCGTGGCATTCATCATCATAAAGGATGTTTCAATATCTGTCCTGAAGTACAATGCTGTCAGTGATAGAATAATATCCATACGTCTACAAGGAAGACCGGCTAATACTACTATTCAAATTTATGCACCAACCACCAAAGCCATAGATGAGGAAATTGAAGATTTTTATCAACTTCTGCAGTCTGAAATTGACCA
>NW_006922280.1:146623-147772 GCF_000298275.1 Orycteropus afer afer | reverse complement strand
AAAAATATTGAATAATGAAGAAAGCCTCAAAAGAAGATGAGAGGAATACACAGAGTCACCGCACCAAAAAGAACTGGGTCATACTCATCCATTTCAGGAAGTGGCATATGTTCAAGAACCAGTGGTACTGAGGAAGAAGTCAAATCTACTCTGAAAGAATTGGTGAAGAACAAGCCTCCAGGAATTGACGGAATACTCATTTAGATGTTTCAAGAAATGGATGCCCCACTGGAGATAATTCAGGTATGCCAAGAGATTTGGAAGACTGCTTCCTGGCCAACTGACTGGAAGAGATCCATATTTGTACCCATTCCAAAGAAAGGTAATCCCACAGAATATGGAAAAATATCATTAATATCACATGCAAGTAAAATCTTACTGAAGGTAATTCAAAATGGTTACCCCAGTATATTGACAGAGAACTTCCAGAAATGCAAGCTGGATTCAGTAGAGGACATGGAACAAGGGATATCATTGATGATGTCAGATGGATCTTGGCTCAAAGGAAAGAATACAAGAAAGATGTTTACTTGTGCTTTATTGACTGTGCAAAAGCATTTGATTATGTGGATCATAACAAATTGTGGGTAAGATTGAGAACAATGGGAATTCCAGAACACGTAATTATACTCATGAGGAACCTGTACATAGATGAGGAGGCTGTCATTCAAACAGAACAAGGGAACACTGTATGGTTTAAAATCAAGAAGGGAGTGTATAAGTGTTGTATCCTTTCACCATACTTACTCTATCTGTATGCTGAGCAAATAATCTGAGAAGCTGGACTGTAAGAACAAGAATGTGGCATCACTATTGGAGGAAGAATCATCAACAACCTGCGATATGCTGATGACACAACTTTGCTTACTGAACGTGAGGATGACTTGAAGCACTTACTGATGAAGATTGAAGAATACAGTCTGCAGTATGGATTACATCTCAACAGGAAGAAAACAAAAATCCTCACAACTAGACCTATGAGCAGCATCATGATAAATGGAGAAAAGATTGAAATCATCAAAGATCTCACATTGCTTGGTTCTACAATTGACTCCAATGGAATCAGCAGTCAGGACATCAGAGGATGTATAGCACTGGGTAAATTGGCTGCAAAGGACCTCTTTCAAGTGCTAAAGAGCAAAGATGTCT
>NW_006922280.1:143855-145498 GCF_000298275.1 Orycteropus afer afer | reverse complement strand
GCTTTTTCTTCCATGAACTTTGCAGTATTAGGTTTAAGATTTAGGTCTTTGGTCTGTTTGGAGTTAGTCTATGTATGGTGTGAGGTATGAGTCCTCTTTCCTTTTTTCTGCAAATGGATATCCAGTGTTGCCAACATCATTTGTTTAAAAGTCTATCTCTGCCCCATTTAATGAACTTCAAACCTTCATTTAAACTCAACTATCCATAGCTGGTTGGATTTATTTCTGGATTCTTAATTCTATTCTTTTGGTTTATGTATCTGTCATTGTACCAGTAGCAGGCTGTTTTGACTACTGGAGCTGTGTAGTAGATTCTGAGATCAGGAAGCATGAGGATTCCTACTTTGTTCTTCAATAATGCCTTAGCTAACTGGCCCTATTTCTTTGTTGGTAATGACTTTTCCCTTTCATTAAAAAAAGTGTTGGAATTCAGATTGGGATTGCATTGCACCTATGGATCACTTTGTATAGCATTGACATTTTCACAATGTTAAGTCTGCCTATCCGTGGGTATCATATGTTTTTCCATTTACGTAGTTCTCTCTCTTTTTTTTTTTTTCTTTCACAATAATGCTTTTAAATTGTCTAAGTCTTTTACAACCCTAATTAGATTCATTACTAAGTACTTTATCTTTTGGGGGCTATTGTAAATGGTATTAGCTTCTTGATTTTGTTTTTGGAGTTCTCTTCATTAGTATAGAAGAATCCACCTGAGTTTTGTAAGTTTATCTTGTATTCTGCCATTTTGCTGAAGCCTTCTATTAGCTTTAGTAACTTTCTTGTGGGGTCTCTGATTTTCTAAGTATAGGATCATGCCATCTGTGAAGAGGACAACTTTTACTTCTTCCTTACAAATTTGGATGCCTTTCATTTACCTTTCTTGCTTTATTGTTCTAGTAAGGACTTCTAGTACAATATTGAATAAGAGCTCTGATAAGGGGCATGTTCTGTCAGTTTTTCTCTGCTAAGAATAATGTTGACTGGTTTTGTATATATGGCCTTAATTATGTCAATAAATTTCCCTTCTGCTCTTATGTACTGAGAATTTTTGTTAGGAATGTGTGATGGATTTTATCCAATGCCTTTTCTGGATTGATTGAGAGGATCATGTGATTGTTTTCCTTTGTTTTATTTATGTGGTAAATTACATTGATTGGAATGTTCAGCTATCTTTGTATACCTGGTATAAATCTCACTTGATCATGATTTTTTTTTTTTTTGTTTTGATAAGTTGTATTCTGTAGCATAGTGCCTAAAGCACTTGACTACTAACCAGAAGGCTGGAGGTTCAAGCCCACCAGCCACTCTTCAAAAGGAAGATGGGGCAATCCACTTCCGTAGTGATACTGCCTTGGAAACCCAAGGAGGGTTCGCTATGAGTAGGGTCTGACTCGACTGCACATAACAGCAACAACAACATGTTGTATTCTATTGGCTAGAATTTTGCGGAGAATGTTTTGCATCTACATTCATAAGGATTTGGTCTATAACTTTCTTTTTCAGTGGTGTCTTTGATGGTCATTGGCATCAGGGTTATGCTTGCTTTATAGAACAGATTAGAGTATATCCCTTCCTTTTCTATGTTCTGAGATAGTTTGAGGAGAATTGTTGTCAAGTCTTTTCTGAATAGGTAGTACAATTCT
>NW_006922280.1:122191-123324 GCF_000298275.1 Orycteropus afer afer | reverse complement strand
TTTGTGGTGGTAGAATCCCTGTGTATAGTGTGGATATGTGTTTCTGTTTGTCATAAAGAAGGTTTAGAGTTCAAAGCGGGAGGTTTTATGGTAATTGGATGAATATGTATTCTATTGAGTGAGTGAAGATATTGGCAGAGAAGGTGTGAGCGGAAGAAGGAAAGCTTGGTGTTGCTAGGGTCGGTTTCTAAGGCTTTGAGTAGGCTATTTTTGATGACATATTTATTTGCAAGACTGCAGCTTAACTTCAGGAAAGATTCTTATTGTTAGAGCATCACAAATTTCCACCAATTTCAGGTACACTCAAAGATCCCACCTCTGTGGCCCCACAGGGCTAAAAAACGGCTCCAAGGCAAAAATCCTGGGAGTGTGGTTTCTTCCCTCTCTCTGTTCCATCTGTCCACGGTGCTGATGTAATCCCGCCAGATCACTAATGGCTGGCTCTGGAGTTTGTCTGTGATACCGCCCAGCTGCAGCACCAAAGATGCATGCAGTTTGAGCTGTGGGTCAGGAGAGTACCTCCTGCTAGTGACCTGTGGTCCCGATCTCTGTGACAAAGAAAAGCATGAAGTCTCCCAGTCTGACTCCAATCTACTCTGTGACCCACTGGGAGGGGAGGGAGCTACCCTTCCTGTTACAACAGTAAGTTTTCCTCCAAATCTCAGCAGAGGTGTCCGTGCCCACAGCCAACACCCAGGAGACCCAAATTACCTCCAAAAAATCAAGATGAGCTGCTGGAGGCAGGTTTCTGCTGCTGCCCACTAGAATGTTAGAGTGGTCGCTGGTAAGCTGTTATAAGGCGTCCTCCCTCTTGGCTTGGGGATTTCAGGCAGGCGCCCTAGCCGAGTACACGGTAACTGCTCCAGAAGAGTTTCCAATGCCTCTCTCGGGTGCCCATCTGTCCTCCTCCAGTTGCTCTTTCCAAAATAATCTCCCTGTGACTTTTCTCTAATTCTGCTCTTCCGTGTTTGATGTACTCTGAATCTGTGAGCTGTTCAGAGCAGTGAAATTCCTAATTTAAACTGTTGTGGCTAGTTTTCCAAGACCTTAGATGCCAGAGGGATAAAGAGTACTGCTCAGTGGCTAGACTCCGTTTTGAACTCTCTCTCTTATGGTGGTTTTTGTCTTAAACT
>NW_006922280.1:121155-121686 GCF_000298275.1 Orycteropus afer afer | reverse complement strand
TGAAGGTTTATAATTTTTCTTTGAGTTTACCCTATGATTTATAATTTTCTCTCTGAGTTTAGGATAGTCCATTCTATCTTGCAACTCTCTTGACTTCATCACTATTTACATGTTCTGTAACTACACTATTTTTACTCTTTCTGGTTTGTAGTTGTCCTCATTTGCCAATTGATGTCTGTGGTTCCCTGTTTACAATCTTGTAAGATTATTTTACTTTGGTTACTTCCATAACTGGGTTGACTTCTCGGTTATATCATAATGTGTATTAATGGTCAGTTGTTGTTTGTTATTATTGGTTCTGTGTCCAAAATATGCCCTTTAGTTGCTCTTGTAAGGTTGGTCTGGTTATAACAAATTTCCTTAATTTCTGCTTATCTGGAAATCTCCCAATTTCACCATCAAATTTGAGGGACTATTTTGCTGGGTATATAATTCTTGGTTGGAAATTTTTCTCTTTCAGGGTTGTATATATACCATCCCATTGCCTTCTCACTTGCCTGGTTTCTTCTGAGAAATCAGAGCTTAGTCTTA
>NW_006922280.1:115736-119625 GCF_000298275.1 Orycteropus afer afer | reverse complement strand
CCAAAAACTAGAACCTCAGAAGGGAAGAAGAAAGAATAATAATTAAGAGGACAATAAATAAATAAATAATTTTAAAACAGATAAAAAAACAAATTAAAATAAAAATCTGAGTGGGGCAGGGCAGGACACCCAGGCTCTGTCAGAACACACAGACTGGGATGGAATTCCTGCTGGCCCAGAAGGTAGGTGAGAGTGAGTGATGGCTACACCCCTGTTCACCAAGAGGATGTGGGGTATGAGGGTAACGAGGGGAATATAGCACCTTTCAAGTTCTCAGTGTCCAGTACGTCCTTGTTGTCCCTGGCAAGTGGCTCCTATTCTTAGGTCCCTGGAATATGAAAGAACACTGTCACTTTAAATATCCAAAATGGTAGGACTACTTGTAAACATTCAAAATGGCTGCACCTTCCAGACAGCCAAAAGTCCACAGCTCAGTTTGTCTCCTTCTCCGCTGTTTCTGCTTTTATTCACCAGTCACCAGTGCAGTACTCCGTGTAGTCCCTGGTTAGCAGGGCCAATTTTTAGGTTAATTCTTAGGTCTTAATGCCACTTGGCAATATCCAAACAATTTGTGCAGTCATGATCTCTGACAGTCTGCAGCTCTGCCTGTCTCATTTTTCTGCTGTTTTCATGCAGGTTCTTCTACTATTTGGAGTTTTTTCCATATCTGTATCCTTGCTTTCAAAGCTAACTTCTCTGGGATTATCTTCTGTATCTTTTTTCTTTGTTTAAGAGGAACTGTGTAGTTTGTCTGCCTATTCTACCATCTTGTTGGAACTTCTCTGATATTTTATTTTTAATCTTCTGTATTTCTATTTATTTTTGTATGGTTTTCTAATTTCCTGTTTATTATAAAATTTTGTATTTTATTGTTTTCCTGAATTCTTCTAGAGTTTTGTCAGTGTTTTCCTTTTATCTCTCTTCATTTTCCTTGATCTCTTTGAGGATCCTGTATATAAGTGTCTTGAATTCCTAATGAGGTGTTCCATTACCATTTCTTCCTCAGGAATGTTGTCTGAACCTTTATTATGGTCACCTGCTTGAGCCATCTTTTCCTGTTTCTTTACATGGTTTGATACTGTTTGTTGTTTCTGAGGCATTAAGATGTTATTTGATTTATTTATTGCTTGTATGTTTATTTGATTCACCCTAATATCTTGTTTCATATTGTTTTGATAGTTGATATACAGGCAAGTACAGTGTGTGTAAGGAGCTCTGATGGCCTAAGGCATTTGACTGAAAACCAGAAATTGGTAGTTCAAACCCAACAGCTACTCTGAAGAATCTTTTTTAAAGACTTACTGCTTCAGAAACCCAATGGAGGGGCTGCTATGAGTCAGAATCAACTTGATGGCACTGAGGATTTTATTTTTTTAATAGTGTGTGTACTCAGTAGGTCTCAATCTGGCAGCACATAAGTGGTCACCCCCTGTCTCCATGTTGGCAGTGTAGTGTCTGGCAGTGTACCATGGGACCCTTCTGGATTTATGCTAGCAGTTAATGTACCCACTAGAGATCAAGGCAGAAAGTCCCAAGAGTCACTGTGAGGGAGTGCTTCCCAAATGGATAGAATAGGCACTCTGTGAATGGACAAATTGGTGTCTCAGTAGATGGTAAGACAATCTAGTTCATGAATGATCTATTTGCTGGAATTGTCTGGATGTGGGATTTGAATTTCAGCTGGGCAGTCATTGGATGAAGGCACTGGGGATTCCTGCTCATCATTAGATGGAGATGTAGGTGGCAACTATTGGGATATATGTCAGACATTGTTTGTGAGGTGATGTGGCTGGCAGTCTGATTACTGGGTGTGAGTCCAGGGTGCATCTTCATCAGTTATCAGGTCATGAACCCTGTGAGTGTGCTTTTCTGGCTGCCAGGTGATCTGGATAAGGAAGTAGGAGTCCCTCATCTCTGTACAAGCAGAACAGATGCTAGTATCACCAGTGTCTTGGTCAGTAGGGAAAAAGGGGCTTGCATTTCCAGTCACTGGGCAGGCAGCCCAGGAATACATAACATCAGTAAAAGGGGAATGGGGTGGAGAGGAAAGGCAAGTGAGATGGGGTTGCACCTCCAGTTGCTGGTTGGTGATATAGCAGGACACTAAGGATCACCTAGCAGGTGGTGTGTGTGGACTGCCAATTGTTGGCCAGATGGCATGGCAGTGTAAGCCACTCACCATTGGGGCAGAGGGATGGTGGCAGGTTGGTACATACAACACCAATCAGCAGGACAGTGGGAAAGAGGGGGACGTGCAATGCTTGGGAACAAATGGTGGGGAGTAGTAGGGGCAGGTGTGTGTGTCAATGGCCATCTTTCCAGAGGTACAGTAACTTGCACCATGTACCACTATTGGGTGGGGGGTGGCAGGAGCACACCACTCATTTCTGGGTGGTTGGAGCACACCACTTGTTGCTGAGTGGTTGGCTTTGGAGAACTGCACTTCTGTGCACCAGTAAGGAGGTGTGGTAGGGAGGAGAGCATACTCCTCCAGTTGTGGTCACCAGCATCTATGCCAGTGCACTCTTTGATGAGTGCAACTGGTAGTCAGGGCCTTGCCTAACCCAAAGTGAAGGGGTGGCTGCCTGGAGGGCAGTGTCTTCAGTTGCCACTCTATAAGTCCTCCCCTCAATGTAAGTCTTTCACCCAAATGACCAGGGGGCAGTGAGGGTGAGTAGTTCTATCTCTATTTTCTGTCTCCTTCCCTGCTGTGTGGTTTCCTGGATCCCTGGAAATTTTTCCCACCTTCTTGAATTTTCCTTCCTTAAATCTAGTTCATGTTCTGCTCAACTTCTTTTACTCCAAATTTAACTAAACTGTATCTCTATCTATTGTTGGGGATTCTATGAAGATGTCTTTCTGTGCTGCTCACCCAAAAATGTTACTTTCTTTGTCTCAAGAGGGCCACACCATGCCAGGCTGGCTGGCAGACCACCTGTGATCCTCGTGTTTCCTTGATTGATGATTTCATCCAATTTCTACTTCCATTTGGCATTTAATCTAATTCTTCCTCTTTCCATTTGTTGCTCAGGGTTCCAAAACTGTCATCTGTATCTCTTTCACTTGATTTCTCACATTTTTGCCATAATGAGATGGCATAGTATGTCTAAGTTGTCACCTTGATTTACCTCTCTCCTTTTCATTCTATTTTTCAGACTGTTTTTTATAGGAGTGTTTTCTTTTCTTATATTTTTAAATAGTTTTCTCTATCATTTTCTGAATTTTCTTGTTATTGACCTCATTATTTGATTGAAATTTCATCTCTAATCATTTTTCTCTCTGTATTTTTAAGTCTTTTATCCATATCTCCATCTGTACTTTTAATATTGTCTTAAAAAAAAAAAAAAAACTTGTATTTCTAATGAGAATTTTATTTCTATCATTGTTTTATTTTATTTTGTTTACTTTTATGTCTTTCCTTAACTCACATATATCAATGTTATCAGATGTCTTAACTCTTCTTTGATTTCTAGTATATTTTCTTCTGTTATGCTTCCTTATAGATTATTATATCAGTTGATGTACAGTATGAAAAAATAAACCACAGCATACATTTTAACAAGTATAAGTTAATATAAAATAACCAAGTACTGGATAAATGAAAAGAAAAAAAGGATAACACTGAAGAATCATGAAGATAACAACTACTGGAAGCAGCTGCCATCCCTAGCTCACAGAAAGAAAGTGAAGAAGAAAAGAGGGGCCTCCTCAAGCTGTAACCAGAGTAAGAGGCTGCTTCTTAGTGCTGGTTTCTCCAATTTCTGAAAAGGGTCTGTGATAGTTGGAGCTGTGTGTCAACTTGGCTGGACCCCAGTTCAGTGTGGTTGTTCCCATGATGGGATCGGATGACTGTGTTCTGAGTGGCCAATCTGCCCAAGGGGAGTTTCCC
>NW_006922280.1:112610-113334 GCF_000298275.1 Orycteropus afer afer | reverse complement strand
CTAAATGCCTATGGTCTCCACTCCAGTCACATTACCTTCCCTGTCCCACTCTGCACCTATGGCCTCATGGGGAGTTCCTTATGATCAGTTGACTAGAAAACTCGTGCCTGGTTTACAGATGGTTCTGTGTGATATGCAAGCACCACTTGAAAGTGGACATCAGTGGCACTACATCCCCTTTCTGGGACTTCCTTAAAGGACAGTGGTGAAGGGGAATCCTCCCAATGGGCAGAATTTCGGGCCATGCATATGGCTGTTCACTTTGCATGGAACAAGAAATGGCCAGATGTGCGATTATATACAGATTCATGGGCTGTGGCTAATGGCTTAGCTGGATGGTCTGGGACTTGGAAGGGGCATGATTGGAAATTGGTAATAAGGATATATGGGGAAGAGGTATGTTGATAGATCTCTCTGAATGGGCCAAAGGAGTAAAGGTATTTGTGTCTCATGTGAATGTCCACCAAAAGCTGACCTTGGCAGAGGAGGACATTAACAATCAGGTGGATAGGATGACACATTCAGTGAAACAAACCAGCCATTCTTTTTCCCCAGCTACTCCTTTTATTGCTCAATGGGCTCATGAACAAAGTGGCCATGGTGGCAGGGATGGATGTTATGCATGGGCTCAGCAACATGGACTTCCACTTACCAAGGCTGATTTGGCTACCACCACTGCTGAATGCTCAATCTGCCAACAGCAGAGACCAACACTGAGTCCACG
>NW_006922280.1:105561-111345 GCF_000298275.1 Orycteropus afer afer | reverse complement strand
CCAAGTTGACAAGGGGTGGACTGTGATAGTTGGAGCTGTGTGTCAACTTGGCTGGACCCCAGTTCTGTGTGGTTGTTCCCATGATGGGATTGGATGACTATGTTCTGAGTGGCCAATCTGCCCAAAGAGAGTTTCCCTAGGGGTGTGGCATGCTTCCAGGATATCCAGGGACATCCTGGGAAGAGAGACATTCTTTGAGGAATTGGGACCCTCGTGTGCTGACTACAACCTTCCATGAGTAAGCAGCCCACCGCTCAGCCTGGAGATCTTGGATTCATCTTTCGTTGGAGTCAACAACCAGTGTACTGCCTGCCAGCCTTGAATTTCTCAGCCTCCTGCACTTGTGGAAGCTAAGGCTGATGCCATGAATTTCTCAGCCCCCTGCACTTGTGGAAGCTAAGGCTGATGCCATGAATTTCTCAGCCCCCTGCACTTGTGGAAGCTAAGGCTGATGCCAGCCCAATGTTTCCTCCAGGGACTTTGGACTTGCTGGCTTCTATACTTTTGTGTGCCATTTTCCTAAGATAAATTTCTCTCTCTCTCTCTCTCTCTCTCTATATATATATATATGCTTTGCTGATTTTTGTGTTTCTCTATAGAACCCAGTCTAACACAGGGTCTTATGAGCCTATAACTCAGACACTTGTGAATGGGACTGCCTGTGTAGCTGGTGTCAAGGCGTCTTAAGAGGGGACACTGTTTGTCTGGTGCTAGTGTTTCTGAATTCAGTGAAAGAGTCCATGGAGCTGAGACCAAGGTTCAGAGGAGAGGTTTGATGGACCTGGGACACAGACTGAGGAGTTATCTGTGTCTCTGAATTGCATGAAGTCACTGGTTCTCTGAGTGTTGAAAAATTGCAAGTGGAATTCTATTGCTGCTACAGTAATGAGCAGCCACTACTGGGTGAAGATGCATTGCTGGAATGATGCTTACAGAAACATGAAGTGTTCAGGAGGGAAGGAGCAGCCCACTTCCCCTTCCTGTAACATTGAAGACTCCCTCTAACACCCTCTTTTGGCAGAGCCCAACAGGGAGCAGCTGACAGGTCTAAAATAATTTTGTAATGATTCAGCCCTAGCATCACAAAATAGCATTTAGAAGGGTGAGTTTGGAGCAGACAGCTTAATAATCAAATACGTCTAGAGAATTATTTGTTCAAAATTCCTATCAACTTCATAGCTCAACTTCTATGATCAATATACTTCATCAGATTTCTGTTTGAATTATTTCTTCCTTTTGAGGGTAGTGTCTGTGCATTAGTTGCAT
Organism: Orycteropus afer afer; assembly: GCF_000298275.1. Taxonomy (NCBI): domain Eukaryota; kingdom Metazoa; phylum Chordata; class Mammalia; order Tubulidentata; family Orycteropodidae; genus Orycteropus; species Orycteropus afer. The sequence goes on along the minus strand of NW_006922280.1, from coordinate 110,079 downwards.
GCTGGGTCCTTCTGAGTATTTCCCATTGAAAGACTGTTGGAAAAGTTAGGCGTCAGGGAAGGAAAGGCATGGGTCTCTTTCCACCTATCTTTGTGTCCCTGACCTCCCCACATCCCTACATGACATTTATAACTTGTATCTATATTTCTCTAAACCTCTTTAGTTATGAGCCCATGGAAGGGATTTATTTCATTCCATCTGTCTTCCTGCCCCCAGCTTCCTCATATGAGATCTGTAACACAATGTTTCCTTTTTACTGACTTGAGTCTCAGGAAGCTCAAAATAAAGTATATAGATAGATTTTTTATATTTTTGTTACCTTGCCAGTATGCTTCTTTTGATTTTTTTCATGAACTGGGACAGTGAACAATTCAAAAGCGGTATCCTAGTTACTGAGAGTTGCTGTTAAAAAAGAAAAACAAAGTACCACTGTTCTGGTTACCTAGTGCTGCTCTGACATGAATATATCACAAATGGGATGGCCTTAAGAAACAGGAGTTTATTCTTACGATTTGGAGGCTTTAAGTCCAAGTTCAAAGTACCAGGCTCTAGGGGCTGGGTGAAAGCCATTTAATCTTGGGGTCCAGCTCTGCCTCCTGCTCCTGGCCCACTGGAGCCAGAGGCATTTCTTCACTCAGACAGCTGCTGGCTGCTGAGGCTGAGAAGGCCCAAGTTTGACAAGTAAAAAGGCACAGTCCCGATGTTACCAAACCACATGGCAAGCCATTAACTTAAGTCCATCATAAGTCCCAAGGTCGGCAGAGCATAGCAGGCTGCTGAGCAATGACATGGCTACATGCAGGGTCCAAGCATGCCATAGGCTAGAGACCGTTTCCAAGGTTTCTCCTCATATAGAGGAAGCAGACCACAGACCCAAAGCAGCTACTCAGCTGCTTGTGGTAGATCCCACCAAGGAGTTGATTGCCAGTCTCTTCATAGGGAATAACAACCACCAGCTACCCAGCCAAGCTGACACACAAACATAACCACCACAACCACAGACTTGAAAGAACAGAAATTAATTTCCTCACTGCTCAGGAGACTAAAAGTTCAAATTCAAGGTCCAGATTTAAAGTGTGGCTTTAGAGGAAGGTCCTTATTTGTCTGTTTCAGCTTCCAGTAGATGCTGGTAACCCATGGTACTCCTGGGTTTATAGAGGCATCTCTGCTGTGTGTCTGTCTTAAGGTGGTATTTTCCCCCTAAGTGTGTTTCCATGATCTCAGTGTCTATTCTCTCCTTTTATAAGACATTACTCAGAATGAATTGGTTTAGGACCCACCCTCTTCTGGAATGACCTCATTAACATAACAAAAGAAAGCCTCTATTTCCAAACAGAGTCATATTGACAGGTACAGCAATTAGGACTCCACATTTCAGTTTTTGGGGACACATTCAATCCATAACACCAGTCATATTGTTTCATGTTGAGGTCACTTTTCTTCTACTTGACTTTAGCTAATTGAATACATTGATTGCTGTGTGTACTGCTACTTTTTCCTCTTCTTCTCCATGCCCATTGCAAAAACAATTTCTCTGTATGGCTTTTCTTAAGCCCCACCCATTTGCCTGGTTCTACATGGCGTGGAAGGGCCTACGAGTTGCTTCCATGGTCTTTCCATGCTCTACATATTGCCATGGAAGACACTAGATCATAGTGCCTTCATAGCCATGCCAACACATTTTGTAGAACTCTGCCATGGATGGGAAACTGGAAAGGTCATCTTTGCTTTGTGTGGTGTTTTTTTTTTTTTTTTTTCCTGTCTGTCCAAGTATCACTTTAACTGCTAGTTATTCTTCAGTGTGTAGCTTTGAGTAGTGTATGTTTTTCCAGTTTAGTTAAAATGCTATTTTCCTTTCAATTTTTCATTCCTTTTGGTTGTTTTAGTTGGTGGGTAATAAAGTATAAATACCCTTACTGTGCTAACTCCAAGTAGAAGCCAAAAAACAGGTTTTGAAGTCATTACAGCTACTCACTGACCATTGTAATTAAATACTTTAAAAAATTTAGTGCAAGCAAAGACTGTTATGCTTCTGTAACACAATGTTTTCTTTTAACTGACATGACTTTAAGGAAACTCAAAACAAAATATAAAGATCTATTCTTATATTTTTATTTTAGTTCACCAACATCCTTCTTTTGATTTTCTTTTTTCATGTTGTATATTTATATTTGAAGTCTTTTGAAACTGACTTGAAATCCTATTGCAAGCAGGTCAGTTGCAAATGATAGTTTTCTAAATGTTAATGGGATTGATGATTACTTAAGATTTGGATGCCACGCTGCAGTCTTTGAATGAGGGCACAAGACATTTCCCAGTGCTAATTATGATACTGCTCAGTAATGGATTTTAGGCTTCTTGGGAAAGATCTGGCAAGATGCTAGGGAGCTTGAGGTCACTGCACTTTGATTTGTGTCCCTTTCTCTCTCTGGCACCTAAACTTGGCAGTGCCACTTATTTTACCACTCTACCACCTATGTATGTCTGGGTGATCGCTGAAAGTCTATAGATCACTCCAAGTCTCCTGACCCCTTTACCTGTAGAGTGAGGATGGGTAATGGTATCTGCCCCATAGAATGCTGTGGGGATTTAATGTGATGTGCCTTCATAAATGTTCCCTGTTTTTCCCAAGATTAATAAAAGCAACCATTTCCATTCCTGCTGATTTGCTCAAGATTGAATATGAAACTTCACTTCCATTCACAGTTAGACAAAGGCCTTATATGGAAGTTATAGCAAAAAAAAAAAAAAAAAAAATTGAACCTAGGAGGCCTAACTCCTCAGTAAGCAATTGGTAACCATCAATTTGCACTTTCTATTGGTGGGGCCCCAGAGATTTGTCTTTTCCCATTGTTATGGGTAGAATAGTGTCCTCTCAAAATTCATGTCCACTCAGAACTTGTGAATGTAATTTTACTTGAAAATAGGCCCTCGTAGATGTAATCAAATTAAGATGAAGTCATATTGGATTAGAGTGTCTCTATTAGAAGGAACATATAGAAGGAAGAAGGGCATGTGATGACTGAGGTAGATATTGAAGTGATGTGTCTATGAACCAAGGAATGCCAGGGATAGTCAGGAGCACCAGGAGCTAAAAGAAAGGCATGGAACAGATTCTTGCCTAGAGGCTTCAGAGAGAGCAACATCTTGATTTTGGACTTCTGGCTTTCTGAACAATGAGAGAAGGAATTTCTGTGGTCCCAAGCTATTCAGCTTATAGTACTTTGTCACAGTGGCCTTAGGAAAATACTACAACCATCTTTATGTTCACATTGGCTCCCAGGCCCCATGAAACTGGGTTTATATGTCCATTAATGTCTTTATTTTTTAGCCTTGGTGTAAAGTATCTTGGATCTGTGTCGCTCTAGCCTTCTTTAGTTATGAATCACTGGTGGGTATGAGTCTCATTCCAGCTGTCATTGTTCCCCCAACCTCCTCACATGACATCTGGAAGCTACTTTAATAAGTATTTGCTGAATTGAGTTAAAATGACAATAGTTGACACATAATGAGTATTAAAAATGTGAATGTGTGAGTGAGAGAGGGGTGGAGTAAATGAGTGATGAATAAATGAATGAATGCTGTGAAGACATCTGGTAAATTACAGGTTACCTGCAATAAACAACAAACTCTGTGCCAAATGCTATGCCAGGTTCTGATAGAAGGAGAAAGAAATGTGGCCACAACCTCTTTGTTCACAGGAAAGAACACCCTCCGAGATATAACATAAGGTGTTGTACACATAGAACTTTAAGATTTTTTGAGACATAATTCATATGAGATTTCACAAAACACAAAATGTACCCTTTTAAAGTAGTTTTACATGTGTTCCCAAAATTGTGCAATTATTAATTATTAGCACTTTACAATTCCAGATCGTTTCCTTCACTCCCAAAAGAAACCTCATACCAATTACCAGTCATTCCCAGATCTTCCTTTCCCCTATCTTTAAAAACAACTAATCTACTTTCTGTCTGTATGGATTAGCGTTTTCTGGGAATTTCCTATAAATGGAATCATACAAGATAAGGCTTTTTGTGCCTGGCTTCTTTCATTAAGTACAATGTTTTCAAGATTCATTATGTGGTAACATGAATCAGTACTTAATATTTTATAGAAATAAAAATGTCATTGTATGGATGTACCACATTTATTTATCCATTCATCGGTTGATGATGAGTAGTTTCTACTTTTTTGGCTATTATAAATAATACTATTATGAACATTTGTGTACAGGTTTTTGTGTGAACATATATTTTCAATCCTTTCTCAATTGCAATTGATATTCAAGTGCAATTTCTGGGTCATATGGCAATTCTGTGCTTTACTTTTTTGAGGAACTGCCATAACGCCTGTACCATTTCATGCTCCTACCAGCAATAGATAAGAATTCCTATTTCTCTATATCACTGCCAACACTTGTTATTTTCTATCTTTTCTATTATAGCTATCCTAATGGGTATAAAGGAGCTCTGGTGGCATAGTGCCTAAGGCATTTGACTGCTAACCAGAAGGCTA